>NC_057731.1:42363023-42379168 GCF_004010195.1 Chiloscyllium plagiosum | reverse complement strand
TTTTTCCATGTATGGAGTCAGCTATTACGAGGGGGCAAAGCTTTAAATTAAGGGATGGTAGGTATAGGACAGATGTTAGGGGTAGATTCTTTACTCAGCAAGTCGTGAGTTCATGGAATGCCCTGCCAGTAGCAGCGGTGGACTCTCCCTCTTTATGGGCATTTAAACAGGCATTGGATAGGCATATGGAGGATAGTGGGCTAGTGTAGGTTAGGTGGGCTTGGATCGGCGCAACATCGAGGGCCAAAGGCCTGTACTGCACTGTATTTTTCTATGTTAACAAAGGCAGTCAAGGAGAATATTCAATTTAAAGAAAGGCATACAAAGCTGGACAAACTAGTTGTAGACCAGAGGATTGGTTGATTTTTTTTAAGAACAAGCAACAGATGATTAAGAACCTATTTAAAAAAAAGGCATAAAGTTGATTATGAAAATAAACTCAAGAAATATAAAAGCTAACAGCAATAGCTTCTACAAGTATATAAAAATAGAATTGTTAAAGTGAGTGTGGATCTCTCAAGGATGCAACTGGTGGAATTATTAAGGGAAACAGAATTTGCGGATAATTAAGCCAATATTTTGCATTGATCTTCACAGTGGAGGACATTTTAAATGTCCCAAAGACAAATAAGCAAATAGTGGGAGTAAAGATCTTTTCAGAATTTCTATCACAAGGGGAAAAAAAGGTAGTTGATAAACTAGTGGGATGAAAGGCAGACAAGTCCCTAGGACCTGATGACCTGCATCTAAGAGTTATCAAGGAATTGGCTGCAATGTTTATGGTGGTAATGGTTGAAATAATCCAGAACTCAACTTGATCCCATGAAGATTCTAGCAGATTGAAAAACCACAAATGTGACACCCCTCTTCAAGATGAGACAAAGAGACAGAAAACAGTTAATCTGTCATTGGGAAAATGGTCCATTATTCAGGAAGAAATAGCGGGCCATTTGGAAAATCTTAAGGCAATCAAGCAGAGTGCATAGGTGTAGTGTATTTGGGTTTTCAGAAGGTGTTTGATAAGGTGCCATATAAAATGTTATAGCAAGTTTTGAGAAGATTTGTTATTGCAGGGCGGCACAGTGGCTCCGTGGTTAGCACTGCTGCCTCACAGCACCAGGGACCCGGGTTAGATTCCGCCTTGGGCAATTGCCTAAGTGGAGTTTGCACGTTCTCCCAGTGTCTGCATGGGTTTCCTCCAGGTGCTCCAGTTTCCTCCCACAGTCCAAAGATGGTGGGAGGAAATGGTGGTCAGGTGAATTGGCCATGCTCAATCACCCATAGTGTTAGGTGCATTAGTCAGGGGTAAATATAAGATAGAAGGTCTGGATGGGTTACTCTTCAGAGGATCGGTATGGATTTGTTGGGCTGAGGGGTCTGTTTCCATACTGTAGGTAATATAATCTAAGAGAGGCGATCCTGGCATCCCAGCACAAGATGGTGTTGGGATCAACGGATTCTTTCCAGGTTGGAGAGATGTAACTAATGGAGTGCCATAAGTATCAGTCTGAGAGGCATATAAACTTTTGGAATATCTTGGCATTGAGGGTTATGATGAGCTTGAGGAACGAATTGAATTTATTTGGGAATGGCTTAAGGGCCAAATGGCTAACACCTCTTTTTTTTCCTTATGAGCTTCCCTTTTCTGCCTCCCTCTCATCCTTCCACTCCGTTGTTGTCCTTCTTCCTTTCTCTACACTCCTCTGTTATGCATTCCTACTGAATTCTGTTTCTTTCATAGGATTTTATTGCGCTGAAGGCCATTCAGCCTATTGTGTCTGTACTAACTATTCAAATGAGCAGTTCACCTAGTTCCATTCTCTAGCCGTCTCCCCTTAAGCCAACATGTTCTGCCTTTTCAAATTAACTGTCTTCTAAATGCATCCATTATGCCTGCCTCCACCGTACTCCCAGGCAGTGAACTCTAGAACCTGACTACTCATTTTGTGTAAAAGCCTTTTCTCGTATTGCTTTTGTATTGGCAGATGGAAAGTATTGGCAATTTGCGGGATGATATGAGACGGCATTTCCGTGTAAAATTAAAAAATATCTTCACAAAATTCATACGCAAGTTTGGGTAAGTGCAGAAATGTAACTACAGGAACAGTTTTCCTGCAGGTAGAGCTGAATATAGTTTCACATTAGCCAAATGATTGGTGGTGCATAGTTGAGCACTGAACAGGAGGTGGTGACTTCGCGAATATCCTAATCATCAGCAGTGGAGGAGCCCAGCAGATCTGTGGAAAAGGTAAACCTGAAGCATTCGTATCTTCATTCAGCCAAACGTGCTGAGTGTACAATCCATCTTGGCCACCTCTTCCTGATGTCTTCAGCATTAATTTACCCAGTCTTCGAACAAGGCACCCAATACTGCAAAGCCCCTATCGGCATTGACAATATTCCAACAATAGTAAAACATAGCATAGAATATAGGAGGAGGATTAGGCCACCTGGCCCTTGAAGCCTACTCCACTATTCAACATGATCATGGCTGATAATTCGACTCAGTACCTTGTTCCTGCTTTCTTCCCATTTCCTTTGAGCCAGTTAGCCCTCAAAATATACCTGATTTCGTCTTGGAACCAACGGTTTGGCCTCAACCACTTTCTGTGGCACACCACTCTCTGGGTGTAGAAATATCTCCCCATCTCTGTCCTGAATGGTGTAGCTCATATCCTAAAACTATGACCTTTGGATCTGGATTTATGGTCATCGGGAGCATCCTTCCTATGTTCACCATGTCCAATCCTATTACAATTTTATAAGGTATTACTGCACATGATTTTTCTAAACTCCAGTGAATATAGATCCAACCTGTCTAATGTCTCTTCATATATCTGTCATATCATCTCAGGAATCAGATTGGTAAACCTTAATTGCATTTCCTGTACGTCCAGAGCATCCTTTCTCTGACAAGGAGACCAAAGCTGCACACAACATCCTAAATATAGTCTTAGCAGGGCCCCTTACAATTGCAGCAAGTATCTGTGATCCTGTGAAGGCCAGAATACCAATTGCCACACCTGTTGCACCTGCATGCTTATTTTTCAGTGACTGGTGTACAAGGGCCCTAGCTCTCATTGCACCTTCCCTTTCCCAACATATCACCATTCAGATAATCTGCCTTCCTGTTTTGCTACAAAAGTGGATAACATTGCATTTATCCACATTAGACTTCACGTACCATGCATTTACCCTCTTATTCAACTTATCCAAGTCGCACTGAAGCATCTGTGCACCATTTTCAAAGTTCAGCCTCCCACTCAGCTTTGTGTTGCTGCGCACTTGGCGATATTACATTTAGTATCTTCATCCAGATCATCAATGTATCTTGTTAATCACTAAGGTGCAAGCTCTGATCTCTTCAGTACCCTAATATTCACTGGCTGTCACTCAGAAACAGAGCCTCCATGTTAGCAACACAAAAAGTTAAAATTTTCAAAAACCCAATATTGACCTCAATGATTCCTATCCAGAAGTTTTGAATAACCGATCCTAGACTCTGCGAATAGTCAATTATAGACATGTGTCTAGCTTCAACCAAACACGTAGCAATTTATCAACAAAGCAGTAACTTAAGCAGAGCAAAATTTAGATATCACTGTAATCTAACTAATGTCTGATTAAAACCCAAAAACCTTTATTTTCAGCCCCATTCATACAAAAGACAGAGACAAAGAAATAAGCATGGTTGAGGGATAAGTCAAAGTAAATGGCAAAGCTGGCCATATTACTTGAATTGTTTTCGTGATGTGTTGTTCCACAGGCATAGATTTAGAGTCAGAGATGTACAGCAGAGAAACAGACCTTTCAGTCCAACTCGTCCATGCCGACCAGATATCCCAACCCAATCTAGTCCCACCTGCCAGCACCTGGCTCATATCCCTCCAAACCCTTCCTATTCATATACCCATCCAAATGTCTCTTAAATGTTGCAATTGTACCAGCCTCCACCACTTCCTCTGGCAGCTCTTTCCATACATGTATCACCCTCTGCGAGAAAAAATTGCCCTTTAGGTCTCTTTTATATCCTTCCCCTTTCACCCTAAACCTATGCCCTCTAGTTCTTTCCCGCCCCCTTTTTAAATAGTGGGGTTATTTTAGCCGCCCTACAGCCATTGGAACTGTTACAGAGTCTATAGAACTTGAAAAATGAGTATCAATGCATCCACTGTTTTTAGGGCCATATTTTCTTATGTGCTCTGAGATATAGATTATCGAGCTCTGGTGTTTTATTGACCTTTAATTCCATCAATTTCTCAACATCATTTCCCTTCTAGTACTGATTTCTTTCAGTTCCTTCCTGTCATTAGTCCCTGCATTCTGGCAACAATGTTGGGACATTATTTGTATCCCCCTATGTGAAGACAACCAAAATGTGTATGTAATTAGACTGCCATCTCTTTCCTCATTCTAATTTCCTGTTTCCCTGTAAACTGCCAGGCAATTACTATCTCTGACAAGAGAATCTAACCATCTCCTATTGACATTGAATTACATGAACATCACTGAGTACCATTGATCAACTCTACAAATACTGGAGATCAGAGTGGGTCAGATAGTATCCATGGAGAAAGAGCACACTAATGTTTCGAGTCTAGATTACTCTTCATTAGGGCTGAAGTGAAGTGTGGAGGGAGGCAGCATTTATGCAACAGTTGGTGGGGAGCGGTTGGCGTTGTAGAGTGCTGGGGGAGAAAAGATGTTGATAGTTGATAAATATAATGACTACTAAAGGTGTGGGTGTTGCATTAGTGGTGAAAGAATCGGATTACAGCTTTGAGAAGGAATGATATACTAAATGCAGCATCAAATAAATCCATATGTGTTGGATAGAAACCAAAAAAAGAGCGGGTGCACTAATAGGCAATGATTATAGACCCTGAAATAATGGGCAAGAGGTGGAGGAGCAAATATGAAGGCAAGTTTCTAAGTGAAAAGCAGTCGGGCAGTAATAATTGGACACTCAACTACCAAATGTCAGCAGGGATACAGACAGTGTGTAAGAACATAGAGCACAAAATTATTGAATTGCATTCAAGGGAACTATTTTAGCCAATACATAACAAACCCCAACAAGACCGAGTGCAATTCTAGGTTTAGTCTTTGGAAATGAAGCTGGGCGGGTAGATGAAGTAGCAGTAGGCAATCATTTTGCAGATGGTAATGGAAATACAGGTGATTTAGTATTATTTTGGAAAGGAATGAAGATAGAACAGGAATAATCTAAATTGGGAGAAGGCAAATTTTACAAAGCTGAGAGCTGATCTGGCAAAACTGGACTGATTATAGATACTTGAAGGCAGGTCAGTGGCAAAATCAGCTGGAAGTGTTTAAAAGTGAGATTCTTTCTGCAGGCACAGTGTAAACATGCTCCTGCAAAGAAAAAGGATGGTACTGCCAAATCAAGAGCCACATCACTATCCAAGATAAGATAAAACAGGAAAACAGAGCTAATTACAATCTTGAAAAAACTATTCCTTTAGGAAGCTTAGGAAGCAGAAAGTACAGCATGTAAGTGAAAGAGTAAATTAGGAAAGCAAAACGAATATGAAAATGTTGACTGATAAAAATTAAGAACAATCCAAAGAAGTTCTGAATACATGAGCAAGAGGATGACTAAGGAAAGGGATGTAATTTGTGCCTGGATGCAGATGATTGGGGAGGGTTCTTAATGAGTATTGTGTCCTCACAGAGGAGAGAGATTATGCAGACATTCTAGTTAAAGAGGAAATATGTGACGTATTAGTTAAAATAAGAACAATGGGAAGAAAGGAAATATTGGAGGGACTGACTATGAACGTGGGTAAATCACTAGGGCTGAATGAACTATATCTTAAGCTGTTAAAAGAAGCTAGGGAGGGAATAATAGGAACTCTGAGGATCATTTCCAGTCCTTAGTTGATACAGGTGAGATGCCAGAGTTTTGGAGGTCTGTAAACATTGTACCATCATTCAGAAAAGGTGTGAGGGAGAGGCTGAATGATGGTGAATCCGACCTTGGCAGTAGGCAAATTGCTGTCATCAAAGTTGAGGGAAAGGACTAGTTAACTTAAGGCATGGATTAATCACAGATAGGCAACATGATTTTGTAAAGGACTATCATGTTTAACTCGCTTCTATGAATGTTTTGAAGAAGTAACAAGGAAGATTATTGGTAGTGCAGAAAATGTCTATAAGGATTTTAGTAAAGTATTTGACACGGTCCTGTGCAGCAGACTGGTCAGAAAATTTAAAGTCCATGGAATACAAGGGAATGTAATGAGTTGTGTCCAAAATGGGTTCAGTGACAGAAATCAAATGGTAATGCCTGACATCTGTTTTTGAGAGTGAAAAGTTGTAATCTATAGGGCTTAGTATTTTGCTCCCTTGTTGTTTGTGGTATATGTTTGTGATTTATACTTACAAGTGGGGGGACATGATTAGGAAATTTGCAGGTAACAAAAATTAGCTGGATGATTATTATTGAGAGATGCTTTCAACTGCAGAATGAAACCAATGGTTTTGCTGAGTGGCGGGGGAAGTGGCAAATGGAATTCAGTCTGGAAATGTGAGAGCGTATGCGTTTTCAGAAGGCAAACAACTAAAGGAATACACAGTAAACGGGAGGGTCATGAGAGGGGTAGAGAAAATAAGGGACTTTGGAATGAATGTACGGTCATCCCTGTAGGTGGCAGGGCAGATAGATAAAGTGGCAAGGAAGTCATATGGATGCTTTCCTTCATTGTATGAGACATTGAATGCAAGAGCTGGAACTGTACAAGTCACTGGTTAGATTACAGCTGGAGTCTTATATACTGTTCTGGTCACGGAAGGACATAATTGCCATAGAGAGAATTCAGAGGAGATTTACAAGAATGCTGCCACGGCTTGAAAATTGTAGGTATGAGGAAAGATTGAATAAGGGTGAAGCTTGTTTTCCATGGAACAGAGGATGCTGAGGGATGATTTAATTGAAGTGTACAAAATAATTAAGTCTTGAATGGAGTGGACGGGAAAGATCTGATCCCTGTGGCAGAGAGGTTAGTAATTAGTGGGAACAGATTTAAGGTGATTAGCAGAAGGGGATGCTTTCACCCAGAGGGTTGAGTGTCTGAACTTCACTGCTCAGTTTGGTGATTGAGTCAGAAACCCTCAACTTGTTTAAAAGGAACTTGGATCAGCACTAGAAGTACTGTGACAACAAGGCTGCAGACCAGATGCTAGAAAGTGAGAAGAAGAATGGGTACCTAGTTTATTCAACTAGTGCAGACGTGATGGCTGAACGGCTTCTTTCCGTGTTGTAACTTTTTTAATGGTTTTACCTGTTAATTTTGTTGGGTAGATGTCAGTATTATAATTATTGTTTGCTTAGCTTACCCAGAGCTAATTACGAAGAGTTTTGAGTAAACTAATCTGTTAAACTGTTGTGAATTTCAAATCAGTAGTGTCTGAGCTCTGTGCAGCTATTGGTTAAATCCTGAACTAGGTGCTACAGATTACTGAATTGCTTGTTCATTAACTTAGCTATCAGTTTTGAGAATGTCCATTGAGATTGTGAATTTGAAGAATCTGTGTTCTCTTCTGGTGTGCTTCTCACCCACATCCCTCTCACCAACATTTCAGATTCGAGATGATTGACAGCATGGTTCCAGAGGAGTACCATCGAGTGCTTGTCAATATTCGTAAAGCAGAGGCCCGGAATAAGAGGCAACGAGCTCTGAAACGAGCTGAGAGTGGCTCAGAAAGTGAAGATGAAACTCCAAAACAAAATGGGGACAGGTGAGGAGTAAAATAAGCTAAGAGTGATTTAGTACAACACTACAGAGTGTGGAGATCATGGGTCTGTATTATTCATCACATGATGGAAATGTGTTGCTGGAAAAGCGCAGCAGGTCAGGCAGCATCCAGGGAACAGGAGAATCGACGTTTCGGGCATTAGCCCTTCTTCAGGAATGGGCTAATGCTCGAAACGTCGATTCTCCTGTTCCCTAGATGCTGCCTGACCTGCTGCGCTTTTCCAGCAACACATTTCCATCTCTGATCTCCAGCATCTGCAGACCTCACTTTCTCCTTCTTCATCACATGAGCTAGTAAAAGAAAGATTTATATTTTTATTGTACTTATGTTTATAGTATTATTCCACAATGGAACTATGCCTAAAAGGGTGATAGATGCAGGAGCCGTCAAGATGTTTAAGAAGTATTTAGATGATCACTTGAAACAGCACAGATTTCAAGGCTATGGGTCAAGTGCTGGAAAATAAGATTAGAATAGATAGATGCTTGATGACCATTGAGGTCAGGATGAGCTGAAAGGTCGTCTTGCTTGCTGTAAAAACTGTGACTTCAAACTCTGACTCTTTTCACAACTCAAGGGCATTCCAAAGTATTGTACAGCCAATTAAAAACTGTTCAGATCCAGCCACAATGGCTGCCAATTTCATCAGACTAAACTCCTACAGACTGCAATGAGAGTATTTCTTTTGATGTTTGAGAGATTAAATACTGTGAATTCAGTATTGTGGTCAAAAGGTATTATGTTAGAACTGACAATAGCTTCAGAGGTGGCCTATTGCACTTGTGTATAAACCTTAAGTACGTTTTTACTTTGGAATGGTGAAATTATTCTGTTTCAAGCTGGAGTGTGTAATCATCTCTCTAGACTGTGGAAATCTTTTAGTCACCCCTCCTTATCTTCAGTTCACAGCTATTAGATAATCTCTCATTGAATGAGCCAAAGGCCTCTGTTTCCCATCTAATTCAGATGTGGATAGATTCAACAGTGAGCATCACCTTGTTATTGACCCTCTGACAAGGCAGTGCTCCCTCAGTACTGACCCTCTGACAGTGCAGTGTTCTTTCAGTACTGACCCTTTGACAGAGCAGCACTTCCTCAGTACTAACCATCTGACAGGGCAGCACTACCTCAGTACGAACCCTCTGACAGGGCAGCGCTCCCTCAGTACAGACACTCTGACAGGGCAGCGCTCCCTCAGTACAGACACTCTCACAAGGGCCGCGCCTCCTTGGGATCAACTTAGAATCTTGTGCTCCTTTCTCAAGTATGGCTTGGATCCACAACCTTCTAACACTTGCATTGTGATTGCCACCAACGTAGACAATGCAATTGCCACATCGATGTAAAACCGTAAGAGATACAAGCAGAGTTTGGCCATCAGCCCTTTGAGTCTGCTCTATCATTCGATCATGGCTGATGTGTTTCTCAACCCCAATCTGCTGCCTTCTCCCTGTACCACTTGATCCTGTTACTAATGAATAACTTATCTATTTCTGTCTTAAATACACTCAATGACTTGGCCTTCACAGCTTTCTGCAGCAATGAATCCCACTTTGTGGCTGAAGAAGTTCCTCCTCATCTCATTTCTAAAAGGTTGACCCTTCTCTTGGAAACTGTGCTCTTGGGTCCTAGTCTGTCCAACTAGTGGAAGCATTATTTCCATGGCAGACTTTGATACGCCAGCCTAATTTGCCTGGAATCTAGCTTATGTGGAGTATTGGTCTTTTCCAGACTGTGAAGCTTAGTTTAATTATATAATTTTTTTTACAGTATTGAAGAGATTCTGGCCGAGTCTGATTCTGATGAAGAGGTTATTGAGAAAGCAGAGAAAGTGACAAAGAAGCAAATTATCCAGAAGAGCTCTGCTTGGCTGAAGGAAGGGGAAGCTGATGAACCTCTCAATTTTCTGGACCAGAAAGTGGCACAGAGGGTGTTAGGTAAGAATACAAGTTGTAGGAACACACTATTTGGCCCCTCAGTCTGCTTTCAGTGAAATTAGCTATTGCTACTGCTCATACTCTCACTCACCTGTACTCTCCCACCTCATCTGCATTTCTTTAGAATCCAGGAAGGGAAGGGGGCCACTACACAAAAACAGGCAAAGTGTGTTGTGAAGAAGACACAAGTTTGCATGTAGATGGAGTACAATATTGAAAAATGTAAAGTTCACTTGGCAGGGAGAATAAAAAAGCACAGTATTATTTAAAGACATGACTAATTTCAAAGTTTGAAGTGATCTAGGTGTTATAGCCCCTAAGTCACTAAACATTAATGTGCAGGATACAGCAAGTGATTAAGAAAGTCAGTGGGATGTATCTTTGTGATGAGAGGAACGTACAAATATGGATGTTATGCTTCGGTTATACAGGGCATTGGTGAGTTTTGAATATTATGCTGTATTGGTCTCCTTATTTAAGGTCGAGTTTGTAAACTTTTGTAGGGGAATCAAAGGTTATTGGAGTTATATCTGAATGTGGAATTTGCAATACAAATAATTTTATAGAATGGCAGGGCAGGCTAAAAGGGACAAATGGCTGACATCTGCTTCTATTTGTGTATTTCTTGTGGAAGCAGGAAGTAGTGAAGTTGGGGAGGAGCCCGGGTTTTCAATACAGTAACTACCGGAGCATAGGACCAGACTACATTTGAAGACAGTATCTTGATTGTGCTGTTGATAGTTGGGAGGCCGTGCCTGTGCCGTTGTGTGAGAGGTATCATTGGGCAAATAAGTTGCGTACTAACATTAATTGGCAATGATAAGTTTTTCTTCTACCTCATTCAATCTTGACTACTTTTTCTTCCAGCCACTAAACCAGAGCTGAAGAAGAAAGCAAGCATTAAACACGATTTCCCAGTGTTGTCAGATGGCCGATTGGTAATCAGTCAAGGAGCAAAGGATGAACAATTAAAAGGTAAATACTGTGGACATTTTTGTTGTTTCTGCACTGAGTCTCATATGAAGATGCCCTCCTCCTTTGAATAGTTCAATAAGAGACCTCCCCACTTTTTACAATTTTCCCTCTGGTCAGGGCGGCTCAAGGCATGTCCTCCAGTCAGATTGCTATTCTGTGCATTGCTAATTCACCAAACAAACTCCAGTGGAGGTTCTTCATTGTCACTCGGAGGTTTTGAAACAGAGCACATGCAGCAGGATGGATAATGTGAAGATTGTTGGAAACTTGCTGCATATTCTGTTGCTTAGATTTTCATGTCCACATTGCGCAGTTTCTTATTTGGGGATGGGGAGGAGGTTGTTACATGGGATCTCCTATGCTAAAATATTCTTGTGCTCTTCAATGGAACTGCATTGTTTCTCAATGGCAAGGAATCTCAATTGAGATGGGATAACGCCCTATCGTCTTCCAGTCACTCGCTGAGTTGGTTTCTCTTAAGTAAACTTGACGCTGATGTTTGTGGAAATTCTTCTGTTAACAGACTCTGAAGATGAAGCAAATGAAATCTTGGAGGAAGTTGGTGTGAAAACTGTGAGTGTTTGCCTTCATTTCATCAGAACTTTGTTACTAATGTCCCAGTGACAGTGAGACCCCAGCACTTAATCATCAAACCCTGCCCGAGTGCAAGCCTAATTGTCATTAATACTCCTGCATTTTCCCATGTAGTCTTTGACTATTTCTCCCACCACAACCAGCCTCTCCCTGATCCATCCTGATCTAACCTGACAACTGCTAGCTTCTGGCTGTCATACCTGACACACCAACCTATGTTCCTCCACCCGAGTCCCCAGAAGCCCCAGCTTCTATCTTGCCCACCTACCCTCTGGTTTTCAGTTTATTTGACTCTGTATCCCAGTGTCAATTTATTTTTTGAAAATTTGTCCATTTAGAAAGCTGCACAGAAGCAAAAATTCAAAACTGCTGATGATGATGAAGAGATGCAGACAGATTCATGCTATAAAGGTAGGTGTAAAGATTTTCTGTGCCCTTTTCCATGTCTGTGTATGTCACATTCCTCCACAGCACTCTGCTAATAATGCTGATGTCAGTGTAGGATATATTAAGCCTATTCTGTCATTTAATAACACGGAGGATCATAGAAAAAGTCATAGAGATGTACAGCAAGGGAACAACCCCTCAATCCAACTCTTCCATGCTGACCAGATAACCTAAACTAATCTAGTCCCATTTGGTCCATATATCTCAAAACCCTTGCTATTCGAATTTAAATGTTGTAATTGTACCAGCCTCCACTACTTGTTCTGGCAGCTCATAGCATGCACATGCCATCCTCTGCGTAAAAAAGTTACCTCTTAGCTCCCTTTTATTTCTTTCCCCCTCACTTTAAACCTATGCCCTCTTGTTTTAGAATCCCCCACTCCAGGTAAAAGATCTTGTCCATTTGCACTGACCATGCCTGTTATGGTTTTATAAACCTCTATAAGTTCACCAGCTCAGTTTCCAGTTCAATAAAAAAAGTTGGCTTCAGATCAGCAAGAGGTCTTATTAGATCTTATATGGATCATGTCAACTAAGTACTTTCCATCCTACTTCCAAGTTCCCATTCAATCACAAGGAACATCTTTCACTTAGGTATTATTCAGTTAGAGTTCAATCCCACTACTTCTCCATGCTTTATTATTGTATTCAATCATGTCAATTAAGTAAAGGATGTTCTGCCTATTACAGTATGGGAGTGTCTTTGGTCTCAAAGGGAATAGTTTGTGGGCAGTTTGAAAAGGTCTTTTGGAGGTGGTGGTCTGTGTGTGGTATGTTGAAGGTCTGCAGGGTGGGTCATAGCGGAGGGAGCGATCTCAGTAAAGATGTGTGTGTATAGTAAAGGTATTTGTAGGGGTTAGTGAGGATCATCAGTAAGGAAGGGTGGGGAAGAATGATGGTCTACAGAGTGGGCATGCAAAGGTCTTTTGTTCCTGTTTCTCTGCTGTCTGTCTCCTACTCCCAATCTCACCTTTACTTGTTTGTGAATGTTTCAGCTGGAGGTTCTGGAATTCACAGGCAGACACTTTCAAAGAGAAATAGAGAGTATGGTGCAGAGTATAAATCAACGGTGAGTGTGAGTCTTGTGTACTTGATATATTAACCATGTCTGATACTCTGTGATTGTAGTTAATTTCAATGGCACAAAACTAATTTTAATATCTGTTGTTTTCTCTCAAATGATTTTATTTATTTTTCCATCTCAGCATCTGTTTCTTTTAAATCTGACACATTCTAATCTCTCTTCAGAAAGGACGAGGGGATGTGAAACAGAGAGGGAAGCTGGATCCTTTTGCCTATGTCCCACTTAACAAATCACAGCTGAATCGAAGGTGTGGTTTTCTTACTGCTGGGTTACTACTATGAATACAGGGGTCATGATGCATTGTTGGCTCAATCAGTGTAAAGAATGATTTTTACAGGTGCAATGTTTCTCATTCCTCCTGGCTTTAAATTTTTGTTCTTAACAATATATATTTTTCCTTTGAAGGAAAAAGGCGAAGATTTGTGGCCAGTTCAAGGGCCTGGTTAGAGCTGCACGGAAAGGGGCAGAGGCTGGTCGTAGATTACAAAAGAAGAAACAGAGACTGCGATGATTTGATTGACTGGGAGAAGCTGCCGCTATTTCAGACTTCAATGACTGACTTATTACCAATTTGTCGGCTTTGATGCCTGGATTCAGAATCTTAAATCCTTAATCTTATTTTTCTGTTAATGGAACTATATTAAAGACTTACAGAACTACCTTTAAGTGCCACCTTCATTGATCTCCCAAGGTTAAGGTTCAGAAATCCAGTTGAGTGGTATATGATATGAAATTCAAATTGTTGGGGTTTATAATAATCCTGTAAAGAGTGGGTTCTGGCCATAGTTACTGCTTTCCAGAATAACCTTCCTCCTGGACGAGTTTTTTTCGGAAAATCATCTGCAATGTATCAGTTACCATCGTGTGAGCATCAGTCGACATATGGAGTTGGGGGCCTCAATTACTTATAGTATATATTGATAACTTGGAAGAGGAAAGTGAATGTACAACAGCCAAGTTTGTAGACAACAGAAAAATGAGTGGTAAGGATAACAGTCTACAGAGGAACATAGACTAGTTAAGTGAATGTGAAAACGTGAAAATGTTAATGTGTTTTGACAAGATGAATGGAGGAGCTGAATAATATTTAAACGGAGAAACACTACAGAGAGCTGCAACAGAAGTAATTGGGGTTCTTTATGCATAAGTCACCAACAAGCTAACATTTAAGTAACAGGGAAGATAAATGGAATGTTGGCCTTTACTTCAAAGGGAATGGAGTATAAAATAGAGAGGCCTTACTAAAAACAATGTGCAAAGTAACTATTGCTTAGAACACCGTACAGTTTTGGTGCCTTATACAAAGAAAGATGAACTGGCATTGGAAGCAGTCCAGAGAATGTTCAATTGGTTGATCATAGGTATGGAGGATCTGTCTTATGAGGAGAGATCGAATAGATGGGGCCTGTACTCATTGGAGTTTCGAAGAATGGGAGGGTGACCTTACGGGAGGGCTTGGCATGGTAGATGCTGAGAGATGGTTTCCCCTCATTGAAGAGTCTCTGACCAGTAGGTTTAATCTGAAGAATAAAGGGGTCGACCATTTAAGGTAGAGATGAAGAGGAATTTCTCACCTGAGGGTATTGAATCTGTTCAATTCTTTACTGTGGAATGCTGTAGAGGCTGAGCTTTTAAGTATATTTAAGTTTGAGATAGATTTTTAATCAGTAAGCAGGAGAGTTGGTTTGTACTGGGTAATGTTGAGCTTGTGTGTTGGAGCTTTTTATCAACCAAGCAAGTGATGAGTATTCTAAAACACTCTTGACATGTCTTGTAGTGGGAAGGCTTTGAGGAATTAGAAAGCAAGTTATTCACTTTTGAATTTTTATCGTCTGACAATATTTTTGTGGTCAGTGTTGTTAGTTTATTAATTAATGGTGTCAGCACCCTTCCATATGCTGATCGTGGAAGATAAAGTGATAGCCATACAATTAATTGTTTGTGAAATGGAATAATTAAATCTGTCATTATTTGGCTCTTTTGTGTCACAAATGTTATTGGTTATGCATCAGTCTGACTGTTGGCTGGATCTTGCTTATTTTAATATGGAATGTCTCAGAACAATATGCATGGTTGGGGAGGGATGGCAGGAAAATAATACTGAAATCAAGAGTCATTGCAGCCATAAAGGTCCAGATAGTTCTCACTGATATTCTGAGAGTGAGAACCCACTCTGTAAAGAGCACAAAATTAAGATAAAGACTCAACTATGACTCTCTGATTCTGAGTGTATCTAACTCTGCCCCTCAACGTGGACAGAGAAAACATTTGTTGAGGTTTCATCATCCTTTCATCAAAACTGTTGCAAACTTTATCAGCCAGCTCTAAGTCGCCTATCCATTTGTGATCTGATGCTCCAGCTCAACAGATAAAGAATTCAGCTTTTTTTTTGTTTGCCTTGTTTGAGAGATTTGCTTCACTTATCGAGCAGAGATGGTGGTGTCCTGATAATGTTACTGGACTCGTAACCAGGACCCAGGCTAATGCTTTGAGGACTTGGATTCAAATTCCATCGCATTAGGTGGTAGAATATAAATTCAGTTAAATCTGGTATGTAAAGCTTGTCAACTATGAAACTACATCACTTGTTCTGATTCACTAATAGGAAGGAAAACTGCCTTATCTGGTCTAGCCTACATGTGGCCCCAGAACTACCACAATGTGGTTGACTCTTAACTGCTCTCTGAAATGGCCTAGCCAACTACTCAATTCAAGGGAAGTTAGGAATCAGCAACAAATGCTAAGCACATCTCATGAAAGAAATTTTAAACACTCAAGTTTTGCACACCTGTTGAAGCAAGTGGACACTTGCCCTGTTGTGAACTAACTTGTGACAGTGGCAGATCAGCAGGACACATTTCCTTCCAATTCGGAGGCAACTTCTAGCACTGTTTGTGAAACCAATCCAGCTGCATTATTAAATCATTTTTTTTCACATTGTGTAACTGGATTGCCCATTTGAGCATATGTTTGGCAACTTGTCCTTCGTGTAACTATTTTAGCTACTGTCTTATTCTACATTACACTCTTCCCACGATTAGTATTTTGTAGATGCTGGAAATACAAAATAGAACATAGAACAATACAGCACAGAACAGGCCCTTCGGCCCACGATGTTGTGCCGAACTTCTAACCTAGATTAAGTACCCATCCATGTACCTATCCAAATGCCGCTTAAAGGTCGCCAATGATTCCGACTCCACCACTCCCACGGGCAGCGCATTCCATGCCCCCACCACTCTCTGGGTAAAGAACCCACCCCTGACATCTCCCCTATACCTTCCACCCTTCACCTTAAATTTATGTCCCCTTGTAACACTCTGTTGAAC
>NC_057731.1:42328725-42362340 GCF_004010195.1 Chiloscyllium plagiosum | reverse complement strand
AATTCAATATGACTTGTAAGGCAAGACCTACCCTTCACAAATCTGTGCTGGCTGTCCCTAATCAAGCAGTGTCTTTCCAGATACTCATAAATCCTATCCCTCAGTACCCTTTCCATTACTTTGCCTACCACAGAAGTAAGACTAACAGGCCTGTAATTCCCGGGGTTATCCTTATTCCCTTTTTTGAACAGGGAATAAGGATAATAAAACGAAAAGTCCACAGGGTCTGCAATTAGAAGAGGTAAATGACACCTCAGCTTGACCTTGGTCAATCTTACCTAGAGTGACAGTAAATCAAGACAGCTGTCAATCTCCAGGTCAGGCAGCATATGTGGAGAGAGAATGTTTTAAGTTGGTGACCTTCAGAACTGAATAAAGATGCAACTGCTTTTTCCCTTCCAAAGAAAAGGCGTTGCTTTCGAAACCTATGTGGTTCCTAAGCACCTATCAATTCATGTGCAATGTTCAGTTCTTTCCTTGAAGTTTGATGCCTTAAGCTCAAACTTAGATATCAAACTTCGGTTGAAGTTCAATTTCAAATATTCATCCAGTTTCTTTTGAAAGGTAAGAATCTAACTTGGATCCTCTTAACTTGTGGGAAAGTCGTTCCAGATTGAAACCATTCATTTCATAAAAATCTTTACTTGTCTTGCCTGTGTTCTTTTGACAATTACTAGACCTCTGGTTCTTGACCTTTCCACCAATGGAAGCAGTCTTCTTTTGTTCTACTCCATCGTGACCCTTTGTAATTTTGCACACCTCTCTTAAATCACCTACCGAGAATAATCCCAGGTTCTGTATCCATGCAACTGAAGTCCCTTCTCTCTGGTTACATTCTCGTTTTGGAATTTGAATATTACCATCAAGGTCATTTATTGCCCGTTCTTAATTGGTTTTGAGACGGTGGGCTACCTTGACCTGATATAGTCCATGTTGTGTATGTGATTTCACAGTGATGTTATGTAAGGTGTTTCAGTATTTTGCCATGATGCTGAAGATACAAATTATATAGTTTCAAGGTAGGATGGTGTGGCTTGGAAAATAACTTGTAGTTGGCGGAGTTCCACACTGCTGCTCTTGTCCTTCTAGGTGATAAGAGTTCATAAACTTAGATGGTACCATCAAATAAAACCTTTGCACTTTGTTTTGCATCATCTAAATTATGAATGCAACATGCTCAAAACTTCCAAATGCATAAAACTATCACAAAAAGTTTGTGACTAGAACTATGTAACTGTACAGACTTTTGGAAAGGGAACTATTTTCAACAGTTACATCATTCATTGAAATAAATAATCTTTGCATTCTGCAATACTGAAATTGAAGGGATTGATATATCCTGGATATATTAGAAACTGGTGAGTGGTGAAAGCCAAGTATCAGAGATATTTTAAGGTTATGGAATAGTAAACTGAATATTGAGCCCTCAATTCTCCCTCCAAATATTTATGAGGCAACATACATTTTTAAATGAATAAGGACAGCATAGGATAGGAAGATGGCATTGAGTTAGATGATCAGTCATAGTCTAGAAGGATAGAACTCAAGGGGCTGAGTAAATTATTCCTGTCTTGTAGCCTGCAATTATGGATAGTGATGATTAAAAGGCTGCAATTTCTTAACCAGGAATTTCCCCCAGTCTTACCACTTCAATGGCATGTGTTGAAAGGAGTTACAAGTTAGTACTCAAACATAATATACACCTTTTGCCAACAAGTTTAGGCCACTGTTGGAATATTGGTTGCAATTCTGGTCTCCTTCCTATCGGAAAGATGTTGTGAAACTTGAAAGGGTTCAGAAAAGCTTTACAAGGATGTTGCCAGGGTTGGAGGATTTTAGCTATAGTGAGAGGCTGTACAGGCTTGGGCTGTTTTCCCTGTATCGTCGGAGGCTGAGGGGTGACCTTATAGAGGTTTATAAAATTATGAGGAGCATGGATAGGATAAATAGACAAAAGTCTTTTCCCTAGGGTTGGGGAGTCCTGAACTAGAGGGCATAGGTTTGGGGTGAGAGGGGAAAGATATAAAAGAGACCAAAGGGGAAACGTTTTCACACAGAGGGTGGTACGCGTATGGAATGAGCTGCCAGAGGAAGTAGTGGAGGCTGCGACAATTGCAACATTTAAGAAGCATTTGGATGAGTATGTGAATAGGAAGGGTTTGGAGGGATATAGGCCAGGTGCTGGCAGGTGGGACTAGATTGGGTTGGGATACCTGGTCGACATGGACTGGTTGGACAGAAGGGTCTGTTTCCATGCTGGAAGTCCTGGAATAGGTCTTTAATATGGAGCTGCTGACTCACCAAATGCATCACGAAACATCCTACCTTCCTTGTACAATCTTGAATTCAAAGCCATTTGGGAGCAATATTCTGTTCCAAAGAGAAACATAAATTACTTTGCATGCTGAAGATCCGAATTGAAAAGATTTACCGAGCAGGTCTGGCAGTATCTATGGAGCGAACAGAATTAATGTGACTTTTCATCAAGGTGTGCAGCAATTTCTTACCAGTACTATTCATTGTGAAATATTCATTGACACGCTATCACATCCATTCCTTGGCTTTGCATAGTTACTTTCAGAAAGAATGAGATTTGAAGCTTTCATGTTGGTAATTTCCTGTCCAACCACCTAATGAAAGCCTCAGTGGGGGTGCCATGGATCAAAGTATCTGACATTGCAATTTTAGTGAAGGGATACTGAGAAAGAGGAAAAAAAATCCGCTATAATTCCACAAATTTTATATAAGAACAAAATAATTGGAGAAAAGGCTAGGCGTGTCTACGTTGAAGTGATTTAAATGCCTAACTGGACCTTCTTTCAACCACATCTGTGCCAATTCAAGAATATTTTAAGTTGCTCTATAACCCAATCATCTAAGTAGATTCAAAGTAAATCTAAAGTCAATATACAATTTGTAGTTCTGACAAGATGAGTCACCCCTTATACTAAAGTAACAAGTCTCGTTCATGATGCTTATTCAGTAGGCTGAAGGTGTCAAGCTGGTTGTCGATCTGGTGCTTTGTTCATAAATATGAAAATGTCTCTGACAGCATCTGGTGAACATTTGCTCTCTGCCTCTGATGCTCTGTATAAACCATTCAGCAGCAGACTGAGGGGTGGGGATTGAGATCCTTCTCTTAGCGACAAAGTGAATCATTGTCAGACTTCAATCTCCAGGAGCAGAGCTCTGACGGAGGAGCAAAGCGAATTGAATAGTCAGGTGAAGAAAGAACCTAAAGTAATTCAGCAATTCCTTACCATCTATGGTCATTCACACAGATGTGGCATTGCTTCCACTATGAATGTCTACTCCATCCGTTCTTTGGTTTTGCTCTGGCTGATTACTTACAGGATCCAGAATGTGACTTTTGCCGCATGATGAACTATCGATTCTTCTAATGTGATCTATCTTAACTTCCTACTGCACTTCAATGAGCACAGGCTTTACTGGGAATGATGGCATGGTGAGTACAAGTAATGCATGTCAGGAAATAAATCATGAATAAATCCAGAATATTTAAGCTTTTAAACCCATATCAAGTTTAAAATAATTCTCCCATTGGGTTCCATTCTCTGCAATAGGTTGTGATCTAAGCAAGTAGTGGGTATAAAATGTGATTAGATAAATATAGGCAAATGGTGAAAATATCATCCCCTTACTGCTTGTATACACGGATTGCGTACCAACATGCTTCACTTCAGAATTGAACTGGGCTGTGCGTTCGTCCCCACAATTCCCATACAGGTGATTACTTTTGAGCTCTCTCTGATGAAGAGTGGGCAGTAAATCAGTGAAACAAATTGGGGACAAAAAAATGAGGGAAGAGCTTGTTAGGAAGCTCGTACTGATTAGCGCAAACAATGATTGTGTACTGACTGGTGATTACAAGTACTCTACTGATTCTGCACTATGTTTACTGATGAGCACGGATGTATTTATCAGCAGTGGATATAATATATAAGATCTAGCATCTCCGTGGTATGGATATCCCATTCTTGAGGTTAGTTTGAATTTTACCCCAAGCCAAGAGGATCTCCAGAAAGAGCTATGTTAGAATCATAGAAACCCTACAGTGCAGAAAGAGGCCATTTGGCCCATTAAGTCTGTACTAACATACTGAAGAATATCATCCCTGTAAACTTGCATGTTATTTTTACCAAGGTTAATGTACCTAACCTGCTCATCCCTGGAGACTACAGGGCAATTATTGTTAAGCATAGCCAATCCATCTAACCTTTGGATTGTGGGAGGAAACCAGAGCACCCAGAGGAAATCCATGCAGACAACGGGAGAAAATACAATGTCCATACAGACAGTTGTCCAATGCTGGCTCCCTGGCATTGTGAGGCA
Organism: Chiloscyllium plagiosum; assembly: GCF_004010195.1. Lineage (NCBI taxonomy): Eukaryota > Metazoa > Chordata > Chondrichthyes > Orectolobiformes > Hemiscylliidae > Chiloscyllium > Chiloscyllium plagiosum. Next base: position 42,357,987 of record NC_057731.1, on the reverse strand, counting down.
GGAAGCTAACTATTGCCACCGTGCCACCATGGTATTGAGTAGGATAAACAAGACGTGTCACAAACACCACTCCAAAGATGTGAAATGCACTGATTATTTTTACATATAATTATATAATATGAGGAGTGAAATAAATCATTGGGATATATTTTTGAGAATAAGGTATATTTATATCAGCTAAAATATATGAACATAATGTTATTTTTTAAAATGTGGAATTTTCTAAAAATTATTATGGAGCAATTTTGCTTTTAATATTAATTTATCAACACCAGAAAAGATTTTATTAAACTGTGATTATGAGTTAGAATGTTAAAAATCATACAACACCAGGTTATAGTCCAACAGGTTTAATTGGAAGCACTAGCTTTCGGAGCGTCGCTCCTTCATCAGGTGATTGTAGAGGTCACAATTGTAAGGCACAGAATTTATAGCAAAAATTTACAGTGTGATGTAACTGAAATTATACATTGGAAAAATACCTTGATTGTTTGTTAAGTCGCTCATCTGTTAGAATGACCATGTTAAGTTTCACTTCTTTCATATGTAAATCACAAAACGTTTTTTAAAAAGTTACATTCTCAGGTTAACTTTAACAATTGGTGTCAGCCCAGATAATGTGTTGAAGGTGTTCGCCCCCCTGTTGCTGTCTGTGCCATAATGTTTAGACTGATTCTAATCTTAAAAAAATAAGTTGACAGAGTCTTACATGGATTCATGCAGTTTTTGAGCAAAGTACAATGTAACTCTCCAAGTACCAATTCATCCCACAAACATATATGTGTATATGCATATGTGGGTTTGTATATGTATGTGTGGAGTGGGAGGTTGTGAGTGTCTGTGAGAGAGAGTGTATATGTGTGTGTGAGTGTAAAGTAGTCTAAGTCTGTGAGAGGGTGCGTGTGGGAGTGTGTGTCTGTAGTAGTGTGTGTGCGCACGTGTCTGTGTATAGGATTGCCTGTGTTTGTGTATATATATATAGTGCAATGGTGGTCACCTGTTGTGTGACATGAACCCAAGGTCCCGTTTGAGGCCCTCCGTATGGTAACTGTACCATTCGGTACCCATAGGGAAGGCCTCAACTGGGACCTTGGGCTCATGTCACACTACAAGTGACTACCATTGCACTATACACACACAGACACTCCTATGCGCACGCTTGCACACACACATACACATATACATTTGTGGGATGAATTTGTACTTGCAGAATTACATTGTACTTTGCTCAAAAATTACATGAATCCATATAAGACACTTAATTCATTTTTTAGATTAGAATCAGTCTAAGCATTATGGCACAGACAACAGCACACAGGGGGCGAACACCTTCAACACATTATCTGGGCTGACACCAATTGTTAAAGTTAACCTGAGAGTGTAACTTTTAAAATAAGTTTTGTGACAATCAAGGTATTTTTCAATGTATAATTTCAGTTACATCAGACTGTAAACTTTTGTTATAAATTCTGTGTCTTACAATTGTGTATTCCACAACCACCTGATGAAGGAGCAGCTCTCTGAAAGCTACTGCTTCCAATTAAACCTGTTGTACTATAACCTGGTGTTGTGTGATTTTTAAACTTTGTGGTGATGATTGTGGTTGCATCAGTGTACCGTGTTCCAGCACTCTTTGTGACAACTCCCATATTGAAGCAGTACATGTCCAAATAGAGCAAAACTTAAACAATATCCAGACTTGGGCTGACATGTAAAAAATGACATTTAAGCCAAGCAATTGCGAGGCAATGATCATCAGTGGTGAATCTAATCATCACCATTTGATTCTCAGTAGGATTACCATCGCTGAATCCCACACTATCAACATCTGGGGGGGCTTACCATTAACCAGAGCCTCAAATAGACTAGCTAATATAAGTACTATGACTACAAGAGCAGATCAGAGATTAGGAATCTTGTTACATGTAACACACCACCTGACTCCACAATGTCTGTCTATTGTCTACAAGTGCAACTTGGGAGTTTGATAGAGTACTCCTTGCTTGCCCCCTGGAGAAATGTGGCTCCAACAACACTCATGCCCACTTGTTTGGCAAATCATCCACAAACATTCAACAAGGTGCGCTGCAGAAATTCGCCCAGCTCCTTTAACTGCACTTTCCAAACTCTGGTCCACCACCATCCAGAAGAAAAGGGCAGAAGATGGATGGTAACACAGCAACCATCCTGATTTAAAGTAATATTGCCATTTCTTCAGTGTCTCTAGGTTAAAATCCTGCAACTGACTCCTTAATAACATTGTTGTCCTGGAATATTGCATGCAGTTTTGGTCTCCTTTTCTGAAGAAGGATGTTGGGGCAACAGAAGGAATGAGTGAAGAATTATTATGGATTGACACCTGGGATTGCCAGATTGATGTATGAAGAGAGCCCAGAATAATTAGGACTGTGTTCTGAGGAAGGGTCAGTCTACCTAAAACATTAACCCTGATTTCTCTCTACAGATGCTGCCAGACCTGCTGAGCTTTTCCAGCAACTTCTGTTTTTGTTACAATTAGGACGGTTTACTAAAATTTAGAATGAGTGGGAATCTCATAGAAACCTATACAATATAGTTAAAAATCACAAAACATCAGGTTATAGTCCAACAAGGTTTATTTGAAAGTATTAGCTTTCGGAGCACTGTTCTTTCATCAGTAGCTGTCCTGATGAAGGAGCAGCGCCCCAAAAGCTAGTGCTTCCAAATAAACCTGTTGGACTATAACCTGATGTTTTGTGATTTTTAACTTTGTCCACCCCAGTCCAACACCGGCACCTCCTCATCATTTAGAAAAGGTAAACACAGGAAGAGTGTTTATGATGACCAGGGAGAAAGTGAGGGCTGCAGATGCTGGAGATCAGAGCTGAAAATGTGCTGCTGGAAAAGCGCAGCAGGTCAGGCAGCATCCAAGGAACAGGAGAATCGACGTTTCGGGCATAAGCCCTTCTTCAGGAATAGGGAGTCCAGAACCAGGAGTCACAGTTTAAGGGTGTGGGCTAGGTTATTTATGACAGAGTTCAAGAAAACTTTCTTCACTCAGAGAGTGGTGAGCATGTGGAATTCTCTACCACAGAAAAAAACGCTGAAGTCAAAACATTGAATGTTTTCAAGGGTGAGTTAGATATAGTTCTTAGGGTGAAAAGGATCGAAGAGGGATAAAGCAGGAACAGGATATTGGGTTGGATAACCATCATGATCATTCTGAATGGTGGAGCAAGTTTGAAGGGCCCCACTCCTCCTATTTTCCATTTTATATCTACCTACAGCAAATTGCAGCAGTTTAAAGGTAGTTCACCACCATCTTTTCAAGGGCAGTTAGGGATGGGCAATAAATGCTGACCCAGCCAGAAATACCCACATATCCAGAACAAATTTTAAAAAGACCAGAGAGCAATGATTTTGCCTCATCTTTGTTTTAATTAAGTTATCTGTCTTTTTAAACAATAATCCCTACTTCTACATTCTTTCACAAGAGGAAATATTCTCTCCATGTCTACCTTGTCAAGACGTCTCCTGTTTCAATCAGCTCTTATTCTTCTGCACACTGGTGGATTTAAGCATAGACCTCCCTTTCTAAGACCACTCACCCATTCCAGGTATTAACCTATTGAGCCTTCTCTGAACTGTTTCCAATGCTTTATAACCTTCCTGAAACAAGGGGACCAATAATGTACACAGTACTTTAGATGACATCTCAGCAATGCCCTGTATAAATGAAACATAACCTTCCCTGCTTTTGAATTCAATTCCTCTCACCGTAAACCATCATTCTATTAGCTTCCCTTATTCCTTGCTGTACCCACATACTGGCCTTTTGTGATTCATGCACCAGGACACCCCGATCCCTCTGCATCTCAGAGCTCCACAATCTCTTATCATTTGGATATGTGTTTTTATGCTTCCTGGCATTGTGAACAATTTCAAAGTTTCAACAATATACTCCATTTGTCAGTTCTTTACCCAATCACTTTAATTACCCATATCTCTTTGGAGCCTCATTTAGTTCTTCATGAACTTTTGCTTGCCATCTATCTTTGTTTCATCAGAACATTTAGCAACAATACATTCTCTCTCTTCAACCAAGTCACTTATATAAAGTGTAAACAGTTGAGTTCCCAGCTCCAATCTCTGTGGAACATCACTCATGAAGTATTGCTAACCTTATAAAAGTCTATTCACATAAGGACAGAACAAGGATGAGTATGCTATTTGTCCTCTTGAGTCTGCCCTCTGAGTAATGGCTGATTTGCCCCAACTCCTCTTCCCTGTCAGTTCAGCTTAGATTCCCTTTCAAAAGGTCTTTCAAAAAATCTACCTATCTCCTCTCTAAATAGTTTCAGTGATCTAGCCTCCATAAAACTCTGAACTGGAGAATTCCAGACATTCAATAACCTTTGGGAGAGGAATTTCTTTCACATTTCTATTTTAAATGGAGTATGCCCTTACTCTGTCCCCTAGTTTGAGATTCTCCTAATGGAACCATCATCATAACATCTACTCTGTCAAGTGCCCTCAGAATTTTAATTCTGAAGAGGGTCACTCATCTTGAACTATTAACTCTGCTTTCACTCCATAGATGCTGCCAGACCTGCTGAGTTTCTGCAATTTCTGTTTTTGTTTCAGAATTCCAGCATCTGAGTTCTTTATTTTATTTCCCTTAGAACCTTGTATGTTTTAATTGGATCACCTCTTTGTCTAAATTCTAATGAATAAAGGCCTAACCTGTTTAGCCATTTTTGATTAGTCAGTCCTTCATCTCAGGAATCAGCCTAATGAATCCCTTTTGAACTCCGATGCTAATATATCCTTTGTGAAGTGCAGATACAAAACTGTATTCAGTACTCCAGATACAGATTAACCAACACCCTGCACAGTTATAGAGTCATAGAGATGTACAGCATGGATGTGATAATCTTGCCTATTTTCAACCCCGTTGCAATAAAGGCAAAATATTCTACTTCCCAATTTAATTACATCATGCACCTGCATACTAATAGGTTGTGTTTCAAACACCTACCTACCTATCCTGTTTCCTTTTAGAAAGCCAATTTCAATCCATATTAATATTGCAAATCTCTACACCGTGAACTTTTATTTTCTGAAATAACCTTTAGTATAGCATCTAAAAACAGAACATGCACCAGTTCCCCTTTAGCCATCACATGATACTTCCTCAAAGAAGTCCAAAGACTGGTTAACAATGACTTCCTCTGCACAAAATCAGTGTGCAGTATTTAACTGAGGGGTCATTGGGAAACAAAGGTGCTGGGATCAGAATAGCAGAGGTTTAAAGATATGCAAACAAAATGTGACTAGCAGAATGCTTTTTCCCATGTTTTGCCTTACTAGGGTAGTTGGAAATCAAGCCTCACTATTCCTGGAGTGGTCGCAAATGTTAAAGATTTTATAAATATATGCAAAATTCCTTAATCTACCAGCTTGAGGAACACACTCATAAGGATTCTGTACTTCACAAGGATTACTATTTATTACAAATAAATAGATTCTAACTACAAGTACACAGTTATGAATCATTAACATATAATTTTACCACTTTGAGAAAGTGTCATAGCCCCTTTAAATATCTCATCTTACACACAAATGCTGACAACTATAAAAAGAAAGGGGTTTATTGAGACAGGGAAAGTCTGGGAATGTAGTATAATGGTACCTACCCACAGGATTTGTTGAGATGACGCTTTTGGCTTTTTTGGATTTGCTGCTCCCCAATCCATCTTCTCCAGGTACTCTCACGTGCCTGCAGAAGACACAGTTTGGTTTGCACTATAAAGTCTCTGACTTATTAGGTAAAAGCTGTAGCTCTCAGCAACCGATGAGGGAAATAAATGGGCTTCTTGCTTGAGCTGTTTTATACTGTAGAGAAAGAGACAGCTCCATCCCTTTCTGGAAATCTGATGGCTTCTGACCAACTGTTCGCACGTGCAAGCTGTCATCAACAACTGGACACTAGTCCATAGACCAATCAGCTACTTGGCGCCAGCCAAATCTTCCTTTGCCCACATTCCCTGGCTCCAAGTGGTCTGTAGCTAGCACTTTCCCACCACTTGAACAAACAGGGTATAAATAACACTTACATTAAGTCTTAGAAACCTGCTTTTTAAAGGTCAGTAATCCTGTCCTTTAGTGATGTTGATTTGTTCAGTTGGCTGGTAGCTAGTCTGTGATGTACAGTAACACCAACACAGTGTGGTTCAATTCCCACACTGGCTGAGGTTGCCATAAAAGAATCTCCTTCTTAATCTCTCTGCTCCCCTGAGATGCGGTGACCCTCATATTAAACCACCACCAGTGTTCGCTCTCTAATGAGAGAGTTGGTAAAACTATGGTGGCTTTACCTTTTCTAGTAATCCTTTCCATATTCCTTCATTTTCAAAACAATCTTTTTCCAATTTCAGTCTGCAATCAAAAATACAGAAAAATTCAATCAATGGTTTTTAAATCAGGGTAAATAGGGGCATAAAAAGTTCCCCGATCTGGCTAGAAAATGTAAAGAGGGGAGCCCGACCCTCTGCTGAATGCACAGGAGGTAGCTTATTTTCAATTTTAGAAGTAACAACGAAAGTTGCCAAATAAATAAACTATTGATGAGAAAACTACTTGGCCTAAAAGTAAAGGAGCCTTCACCTCTGCTGGTTAAGCAGGGTGATTGGCCATCCGTATTTGAGGGACATCAGGTAAGTTCTTAAATAGATCCACAGCTGCTCAGGAAACTGCCTCTTCCAGATATAAAAGAGCTGCAGGGCAGAGCAGCAGATATCCCAAAGGATTTGAGACACAATAGGGACATACACAAGTCTCAAACTATGCCTAAAGACTTTGAAGGAAAGAAGCCTGTATCCCTGCTAGATGAACAACAGCTCTGGCTAGCCAAAGCTTAACTTCCAGCTTCGAAGGAGAACAGGAGTTTCCAAAATAGGCATGCAGATAGTGAAATAGGTGCCTCATCTGGTTGAATAGTCAAAGCCAAAAAAGCAACAAACACAGAGAGAGCAGTAGCATCTGAAGGATTATGAGACAGGTTGGGACTAACCCATCCCCAAAGTAACTGAACAGGACAGGTGATCTTGAAATCCTGCTGCAGGTGTGAATGCCACAGCAAAGCTGAAATGCAGATAAACATAATTAACCAATGAGGTTCTGCCAAAAGGTGCCCCATCTGAGAGTAGCCAGAAGGGGTCAGTTGAGAAGGAGAAAGTGAGGAGTCCCCTAGCTTCCAGGCTGGCACACACCAGAATTGTAAACTCAAAGGCCCAGTTAACCTTTGTGACCAAAGAGCAGTGGGAGGATTTAAATCCTTTGCTTAAGAAATTTAAAGACTTCCACACACATCAGCTGATGTGGACCCAATAACAGTCCTGAGAAGAAGCCCCACCAATAAATCAAAATTACTATGAGCAGAACCTTGACAAGCTGACACATCAGGCAGAATATCCAGGACATGATGTACAATTGAATAATTGAGCCTAAGCAGTGCAGCTGGAGCTCCCCGTTATACTGTTCCCCAAACCAGACAGTTCAAAATCGTGCCACATGTACCCCTGGAATGTGAGTGCTGTGATCAGAATAGACTCCTACACAATTCCACACATTAAGAATTATATAGACAAGGTGGTCCATTTGCTCCAACTCAACAAAACCAACCTTTCAACAAAATACTGGCAAGTCCCGTGACCACGAGTGTGAGAGAACTCTGCACTTTATTCCACCAAAGAAGGCCCTATGCCAAAATAAGACACTGCTCCTTTGGTTTAAAATAAATGTCTCAGCTGTATGTCAGAAATTGACAAACCAGGTAATATTGTGGTTGTATTTAGCAACTGTGCATTGTTCTTGGATAACCTGATCATTCTACAGCACCTAACAGCAACACAGGTGGTGTGGACTGTGGAGAGCCAAGAGCTTTTAAAACAAAGTTTAAAATCATATTGCTCTGCAGACCACTGTTTGGAATTCCTAGAAGACTATAAAATTGCCAATGATTGATGGAATTTGCCCCTGCAACCTTTTACCTTGAAAAAATCATTACATCACGAGAAAGAACATAGTTCACATTTGGGACAAGGCATCAGCGAAGATGGTCAGAATGCAATAGGAAATAGACATGGCATCTGCAGGTTTGACTTTCAAAATTGAATTAATTAGTCCTGGAATTTTGTCACTTCAGTTTTCTAGTGAACCAATGAAACAATAAAAATTGCAATTCTCCATGTAAAACTACTGTTTTCTTGACATTTATCAAGCAGAAGAACTCTTATGAGTATATGAATTATAAGCAATTGTAGGCCAATCAGTCTTAGAGCTGTACAGCATGGAAACAGACCCTTCAGTCCAACTCATCCATGCCTACCAGAGATCCGAAATTAATCTAGTCCCATTTGACAGTATTTGCCAGCCTCTAAACCCTTCATATTCATGTACCCATCCAGATGCCTTTTAAATGTTGTAATTGTACCAGCCTCCACCACTTCTTCTGGCAGTTCATTCCATACATGCACCACCCTCTGCATGAAAAAGGTGCCCCTTAGGTCCTTTTTAAATCTTTCCCCTCTCATCTTAAACTTATGCCCTCTAGTTTTGGATTCCGCTACCCTGGGAAAAAAAACCTCGTCTATTCACCCTGGCTATGCCCCTCATAATTTTATAAACTTCTATAACGTCACCCCTCAGCCTCCAATGCTCCAGGGAAAATAGTCCCAGCTTATTCCATCTCACCCTATAGCTCAAACCCTCCAACCCTGGCAACATCTTGTAAATCTTTTCTGAACCCTTTCAAGTTTCATAACATCCTTCCGATAGCAAGGAGACCAGAGTTAAACACAGCATTCCAAAAGTGGCCTAACCAATGTCCTGTACAGCCTCAACATAACCTCCCAACTCCTATACTGAATGTACTGACCAATAAAAGGAAACATCACAAATGCCTTCTTCACTATCCTATCTACTTATGACTCAACTTTCAAGGAAATTTTTACCTTCACTCGAAGGTCTCTTTATTCAGCAATACTCCCAAGGACCTTACCATTAAGTGTATACATCCTGCCCTGATTTGCCTTTCCAAAATGTAGCACCTCTCATTTATCTAAATTAAACTCCATCTGCCATTCCTTGACCCATCGACCCATTGGCCCATCTGATCAAGGTCGCATTGGACTCTGAGGTAACTTTCTTGGCTGTACACTACGCAACCAATTTTAGTGTCATCTGCAGATTTACTAACGATACCTCCCACGTCACATCGAAATCATTTATATAAATGACAAGCAATGACCCAGCACTGATCCTTGTGGCACACCCCTGGTCACAGGCCTCCAGTCTGAAAAGCCATCCTTCATCACCACCACCAGAGTCTGTGTCCTTTGAGCCAGTTCTGTATCTAAATGGCTAGTCCTCCCTGTATTCCATGTGATCTAACCATGCTAACCAGTCTAGCATTTGGAACCTTGTTGAACGCCTTACAGAAGTCCATATAGATCACGTCCACTGCTCTGCCTTCATCAGTCCTCTTTGTTACTTCATCAAAATAATTCAAGTTAGTATGACACAATTTTCCATGCACAAAGTCATTTTGACTATGCTTAATCAATCCTTGCTTTTCCAAATACATGTAAATCTTGCCTCTCAGGATCCCCCCCCAACAACTTGCCTACCACTGATATCAGGCTCACCGGTCTAAAGTTCCCTGGCTTTTCCTTACCACTTTTCTTAAATATTAAACATTCACCAACTTCCAGTCTTCCAGCACCTCACCTGTGACTCTCAGTGATATAAATATCTCAGCAAGGGGCCCAGCAATCAGTGCCCTAGCTTCCCACAGAGTTCTAGGGTACTATTGATCAGGTCCCAGGATTCCTTTGAGCCTGTCACACCATTCAATAAGATCATGGCTAATCTGTTTTCTGATAGTTGGATCACTGAACTGGAATGAGCTCTAATCCATATTCTTGACATAATGACACACTGTGTACAGAGATTCTCATGAATACACACACAATATTGTACACAGCAAAATATCTCATGCAGTGTCTAACCTATCAACTTTTTTTTTCCTTTACCAGCTGCTTATTCTGAAAGGGCAATATCCTCAGGACTTAGATTCATTTATTGATATTCAGTTCTCTCTGCTGGATCATTTGACACAATCTATACATGAGAGATAACTATACATGACGTGTGATGGCAGATGTATTGGACCACCCTGGACTTCAGTGATCCAAATCGAATGCAATGATCCTGAGTAAACTATGAGAGAAAGAAGTCAATTCAAATTGCTGTGAATCCACATATAAAAGGAAACATGCTCTTTTGATTTTAGAATTGAACTGGTACAAGTAAGTCACTTTCAATTTAAGCAAATCTCTCAGCTCTGTTCAACTTTTCACAATATTATTTTGATTTTCCATTGAATATTTTTGTACCAATGTTGCAGTTTTAATAGACAAAACAAGCAATCGTTTGTGGAAATCGTGACAAATCACCTTGAGGTTCCCATGTCGTGATAATAATTTGCATTATACCAACTGCATTTCAAGGATTTTATTGGACAAAATTTACATTCCAACTGACTTTAAATATAACAGTAGTATAACGAAATGAATTGGTCTGTGGCTAATCATATGGATCCATGCATGATACACATTAGGTCCTTCAATAATGAATCAAACCCAAGTGATACAATTGAACACAATAAATATCCACACAATCAACATCATCTGTTGATTGGGTCCAAGCAACAGGAACCAGGCTATGTTAAAATTCCCGTCACTGTATTTTATGTTTTACTTTTTCTCTTCGGTGTATTTGCAAATGGTTTGAGCATTTTGACTTTACTAAAGAATGGACGGATGAAAGTCAGTGCCATTCGCTTTTACCTCCTCAGTCTGGCACTGGCTGATCTGCTACTCCTATTGACCATACCTGTGACTGTGTACCGGTACTATTGGCAGTACTATCCCTGGCTGCTCAGTAACCCTGTCTGCAAACTCTATTTTATGATCCGACAGATCTACTGTGCTGCAACTAGCTGGACTATCATTGCCTTTACAGCTGAGCGTTACATTGCCATTTGCCATCCAATGTGGTCAATCACTAGTCTACGACAATCTCGAATGGTTTATCTATTGGCAGCGATCTGGGTCTTGTCAGTTATCTCAGCTGTACCATTTGCCATTGTTTATGGGCAATCAGCTGCCTGTATTCTGGACTATACTGCCACTTCCCAGGATAAAGCTGTTTTCTATTCCACTGTGTGCGAGATGTCTGAGCAAGAGCCATTTACAATCTACAAGACCATGGTTCAGCTGAGAAGTATCCTATGCTTCTTCGTTCCACTTACTGTGATTATCATTTTTCACCTGTTAATATTTCGACATTTGAGTGTAAATAGTCGGCAGCGGGAAGAGATGGGATTAACCCATCCATGGAGAGGTCAATATTCAAACTCCTTCACTACTTCTGGAAATTTGCCTGGAACAGAAAGAAAGGCCCTTCAACTGATGGGTGAGTAAATATCTTCGTTATCATTCTTTGCAATTAATAAGGCAAAGCTCATATATTGCATAATAGGTAAGACAACCTTATGACAAGGATCAGTTGGGACTAGCTGGGATGCAAAAATTAGGATAATCGGTTTCATTCTGAATGGCAGGATGTGAGAAAATGGATTTGTACTCAGGGCCTCCCCTTTCCACTTTCTCAAATGAAAATAAGGATGGCTGTGAAAATACAGGCCTTGCAGGGGACACATACATTTTAACGACAAATGAAATAAACGCATATTTATCAATTATTTATAAGAAACAATAAAGTTATGTATAAGATTGCAGTGTGGAGACACAGTAAGTTATATGTGGATTGGTGCACATATCACATTGGTCTGCAGTTGAAGTGAGAAAGTGAAAGGGACTTGTCAATTCCCATAGGGAGTTCCCTACATTTAGTTTGGTCACTAAATCTCAGGAAAGATATATAGACCTTGGAAGGAATACAGCTAATTCATGTCATAAGGTTGACAATTTGTAATATAGGAGATTGGCACAAACATAGCATGCTCTACAGCAGGCTTGTCCAGCAGGTGCCATCCAGACCACCATGTGGTCTGTTGTGGAGTCCTTCATCAGTGCATGGAGCCTTTGGTCAAAAAAAAAATGCTGCAGATGTTGGAGATCTGAAATAAAAATGGAAAGTACTCAAAAATCATGGCAGGTTTGGCAGCACCTGTGGAGGGAAAAATAGAGTTAATAGTTCAAATCCCATGACTCGTCTTCGGAACTAAACAGAGCTGGAAAATGATGATGTTTATGTTGTTGACAAAGGGTAAGGAGAAGTGAGTGGAACTGACACTGAGGGTGCCCAGAGCAAAACAAAATGGGAATGCTAATATTGATAAAGGAGAAATCTTGTTGCAAAGTAAGCATTAATAATAGGTGCAGATTATGGGAAATAGGTCAGCCATGCTGAAACAAGACTCTGGGGATGGCTAAGACGCCAGGCATAATCAAAATGGAAGACAGTAGTCACATTATAAAGTTATTGAACTCAATGTTGAGCTCTGAAAGCTATAAAATGCTGCGATGGAAAATGAGGTACTTTTCCTCCGACTTGTATCGAGCTTTGCCAAAACATTACAGCATGCCTAAACCAACAATGTTAGCATGGGAGCGAGAGGCTGTATTAAATTGACAAGCAACCACAAGGTCAGGGTTATTCTCACAGACAGAGTAGAAGTGATGCCTGTGGAGAACTCATCTAGTCTGCATTTGGCCTTGCGAGCATGGAGACTACTATGCGGAACACCTTTGGATGAGTGGGCAAGTAGCTAGGTGAGCGGGTAGATGGGTAACTGGGTAAATCTGTGTGTGAGTGAACGGCCAGGTGAGTGAGAGGTTGTTTGAGATAGTGTGTGACTGAGTGATTGGCCATGTCAGTGAGTGAGTGATCGAATGGCCAAGTGGGTGAGTGGCCAGGTGACTGAATTAGTGGATGACTAAGTGGCTGGATGGGTGACAGGCAAGATTAATAAGTGTGTGACTGATTGGAAGCTTGGATGAGAGGCTGGGTGAATGTGTGTATGACTGAGTGGCAGGATCGATGAGATGCTGGATGGGTGAGGGACCAAGTAGATGAGTGGTTGAGTAGATGAGAGGCCGTATGAGTATATGGCCAAATGAGGGAGTGGTCAAGTGATTGAGTGGCTGGGTGAATGAGTGGATAACAGAGTATGTAACCAAGTGGGAGTGTAGTCGAGTGGATGAGTGGCCGAATGGGTAAGTGAATCAATGGGTGAGTGAGTTAATGGGTAAGTGAGTGGTCAAGTGAGTGAACTGTTCAACATGTGATCAAATCGATGATTGAGTAACTGGTTGAGTGAATGAATGGCTGGGTTAGTTAGTGGCTGCGTGAGTGAGTGAATAAGCAAACAAATTCCTCTGTCCATTCTTCTCCACTTCACAGTCTTTTTCTCTTTCTAACTCTGCGTCTTAACCACAAAGGCAAATAAAAGAGGCTTTGTTAGTTAACCATGAGGCTACTTCTTTTAAAACTGCAAATTTTATAATTTACTATGGTGGGATTTGGGCCCTCATCCCAAGAGTGACAATACCACAACACAATCTGCTGCTTGGTACCACTTCATATCTTTATTATTGATTATTCATATAATTAAATGGCTGACCTCCTCACTCCCCAAAAACTGTCCACAAGCCACAAGAATGATGGAATTCTCCCCACTTGCCCAGATGGGTGCAGCTCCGACAACATTCAAGAAGCTTGACATAATCTGGGACAATGCAGTCCCTTGATTGGCTCCACATCCACAACATTCACGAAGGTTCCTTAGATATCACCTTCCAAGAAAAGATAACTGCAGCAGATTCATGGGAGCACTACTGTCTGCAAGTTCCCCTCCAAAGCATCCACCACCCTGACTTGGAAATACATTGCTGTTCCTACACTGTTACTGGGTCAAAATCCTGGAAGAATCTCTAAAACAGCATTTTGGGTATATCCACACCAAATGGATTGAAGTAGTTCAAGAGGGCAGCTTACCACCAAAGCAACTAGGAATGGGCAATAAATGTTGGCCCAGCCAGAAACACCCTCATCCTGTGAATGAATATTTTTAAAAGTCAGTTTATTGTTGTGGATTTTTTCCCCCTTTGAAATTCACATTCACAGTTATGGAGAATTTTACCTTTATTCAATTTGTTTACTCCATCCCATCACATCTGACCGAGGGAGAGAAAAATGGAAATTCCCCACCACCCCATGCAAAGTGATTGAACAGCCCTGCTCTGCAGTGATCTATGATAGATGGAAAGTGTGGACAACAACAATTGAGTGATACTAAACCAACACCTTCGTTCAAAAGGGAGAAAAAATAAATTACATTTCTGTAATGCCTTTCACAACCACTGGACATCTCACTGTCAATCAAACACTTTTGAAGTGTAGTCATTGTTGTATGTAAGCAACCAATATATAGCAGTATACAGCAGCCAATATCCTTACCCCAAGCTCCTTCAAACAGCAAGGTAACAATTATAAGGTTGTGTAAAATAGTCATTTGGTAATACAGATATAAGTATTGCGGAAAGTATCTGTGAGAAATTGCACTAACTGCCAATTTAGTATTGACAGTTGGGCTTGTAGTGTCGTATTCTTGAGTCAACTTGAACCTAATATATTGCTACAAATGGCTCTCCTCTTTGTAGGCAGAAATACCATATGTTTGCACTGTACACTTTTAAACTCAACAAAATAAATGACAGCGACTTGTTCATTCATTTCACAGGAAAAGCTGGTAGGTATAGGGAATGCTGGATGACTAAAGAACTTGAGGGTGTGGTTAAGAAAAAGAAGGAAGCATATGTCAGGTATAGACAGGGTAGATCGAGTGAATCCTTAGAAGAGTATAAAGACAGTAGGAGTATACTTAAGAGGGAAATCAGGAGGGCAAAAAGGGGACATGAGATAGCTTTGGCAAATAGAGTTAAGGAGAACCCAAAAGGATTTTACAAATACATTAAGGACATTTCGGGCAAAAGCCCTTCATCCCACTCCTCAGATGCTACCTGGCCTGCTCTGCGTTTCTAGCACCACTCTAATCTAGACTCTGATTTCCAGCATCTGCAGTCCTCACCTTTGCCTTGAGAAGAGCCATAGGTGACTTAATTGAAACATATAAGATAAGACTTGACTGGGTGGATGTGAAAATATTTCTTCTCATGGGAGAACCTACAACTAGGGGTTCAAATTAAAAGTGAAAAAATTTAAGACAGACATGAGAAAATATATTTTCTCAGAGTTGTGACTCTATCTCAAAAAGCAGCGGAAGCAGAATCTTCAAATATTTGAGGTAGACAGTCTTTCATCCTCTTGGCAATCAAGAATCTATTGGGGATATGCAGTAATATAGAGGGTAAAATCAGATCAGCCAAGATCTTATTGAATGGCAGAGTGGACTACTTTCGTTCCTTGCTCGTATGATCAGAATTATATCAGCCTGGATCAAAGGGAACAGATATGAAAATGGGACTGGTTCACATAAATCATTGCTAATACTGACAATCAGAAAATGTAGGAAATGCACTTCTTCTCAGGCAGCATCTGGAAGGAAGTGCAAAATATTGACAGAACAAGAAAATATTATAGATGAAGAAAGATCACAAAAAGGACAATAAAAACACCATCCACACGAGAAAAATAAGAATAAAGACAGAAGGCACACATCAACACAACCAGAAATTTGTCTTCAGTAATTTTCCATCAAGAGTGTAAGAGAGCTTGGGCTCCCAAACAGGCAGTCCTCAACAGGAATGCTGGGAGTTGGGGTTCTTGGATCAGCCCCATGATCAGTCTGACAGCCAATATAAATCATTATGACAGATTTTAACTCAGAAAACAGCACTTTCGGGGTGAGCTTATCCTTTATTGTTGCATTTAACAACTTTTAAAGATTTAATCTAGACTGGCACTTTGGTGCAATATTGATGGAATGTTGCATTGATGGAGATGCTCTCTTTTTGGATGAAACAATAAGCAAGCGTTCCATCTGTCTGAAAATTTAGATTTAAAGGATTTCACAGCATTATTATAAAATGTTTTAGTTTTCCTCTGCTGACCTTGGCAACACTCATCACTCAACCAATTCACCAAACATGGTTTAATTGGTCATTCATTTTCCTGAACATTCCTAAAATTTACCTGCTGTATTTGCTTCCACGACAGTAATCCATTGATTATAAAAAACTTTGGGGAATGTTTTTAAACATTATGTCAATGCAACATCTTTCCTATTTCTCATTAATTTCTTCCCTTCGTTTCCAGAACTGAATATACCCATTTTACAATGAAGAAGTTTGATGGAAGAGACAGTAATTTTTTGGCTCCCTTCATTGTCCAGTACTTCCTAGGAACCAAAAAACTACGCCATGTTCTTCACAGCCTGCAACACATTATCAACGAGGATGAGCACCTCGCCAAGACCTTCCCCATACCTCCACTGCTCACCTTTAAAAAACCATTAAACCTCAAACAGATCATTATTCATAGTAAACTGCCCGGCTTTCAGGACGACTTCATTAGAAAAAAGGAGATTGAGGGGGACCTGATTGAGGTTTACAAACTCATGAAGAGTATAGATAGGGTGGATAGAGACAAGCTTTTTCCCCAAGGAATCAATAACCAGAGGTCACGCTTTCAAGGTGAGAGCTGGAAAGTTTAAGGGGGATACACGCAGCAAGTACTTCACACAGAGGATGGTGGGCATTTGGAATGCGTTGCCAACAGAGGTGGTAGAGGCAGGCACGGTAGATTCATTTAAGATGCGTCTGGACAGATGCATGAGTAGGTGGGGAGCAGAGGGATACAGATGCTTAGGAATTGACTGACAGGTTTAGACAGTACATTTGGATCGGCTCAGGCTTGGAGGGCCGATGGGCCTGTTCCTAGGCTGTAAATTTTCTTTGTTCTTTGTTCTAACTTTTCTCCCCTCTCTGCAACTGGACCCTCAACTTCCTGACCCATAGACCACAATCAGTAAGGATAGGTGACAACACCTCTTCCACAAAAATCCTCAACACTGGTGGCCTACAAGACTGCGTACTCAGCTCCTTACTATACTTCTTCTACATTCACGACAAGTGGCCAAATTCAGATCTCACTCCAATTTCAAATTTGCTGATGACACCACCGTACTGGGTAGGTTCTCAAACAAGAGCAAGACAGAGTACAACAAAGAGTTAAAGAGCTTAGTGGCATGGTGTAAAGATAACAATCTCTCCCTCAATGTCAGCAAACCAAAGGAGCTGGTCATCAACTTCAGGAAGTAGAGTGGAGGACATGCCTCTGTCTGCATCAATGGGACTGAGGTAGAGGTGGTCAAGAGCTTCAAACTCCTAGAAGTAAATATCACCAATGATCAATCCTGGTCCATCTATGTCAACTATTGTTGAGAAAGCACAACAATATCTCTACTTCTTCAGAAGGCTAAGGAAATTTGGCTTGTCACAAGGATTCTTACCAGTTTTTATAGATGCACCAACAGAAAGCATCCTATCCGGATGCATTTCAGTTTGGTATGGCAACTGCTCTGCCAAAGACCATAATAAATTACAGAGTTGTGAATGCAGCCCAGTCTATCAAGAAAACCAATCTTCTTCCAGCCACTCCATGTACACTTCCCACAGCCTAAGTCATTAACATAGACTGTAAAATCTTGAGTGCCCAATGCAGATATTGACAACGCTCCACTTGCCACAGCTGTCAATTTGACAATACTCCAATTTAGAATCATAGAATCCCTACAGCTTGGAAAGAGACCATTTGGCCCATCAAGTTTGTAGCAACCCTCTGAAGAGTATCCCACCTAGATCCAGGCTCAGCAAACTCACTCTAGCCCTGTAACTCCACATTTACCATGGCTAATCCACCTAAACTGCACATTCCCTGGTTACCACAGGACAATTTTAGCATGGTCAATCCATCCAACCTGCACATCTTTGGACTGTGGGAGGAAACCAGAGCACTCTGAGGAAACCACACAGACACAGGGAGAACATGCAAACTTCACACAGACAGTCACCCAAGACCAGAATAGTAACCGGGACCTTGGCGCTGGAAGTTCCAGGATTTTGACCCAGTGACAGTGAAGCAATAGTCACTTGCTCTGCACAAATTTATTGCCAAACAAGGGACTGAATGGCTTATTCCTCCTCTTATGAGCCTAAACAAGATTTCTGTAGCAATATACAACTTAGAGTGGTCGTGGTTGTAGCAGCTTGACTCACATAGGCACTGACAGGCAAAGAATGTACAAATTTCCTGAAATGCATCTCCTTACAATGCTCAGCAACATAATGTAATGCACCCAAATGATTAATCTTTCAGGGAAACATGAAGAGGTCACTGAATGATTTAATTAAAGCATTTTAAAAGCTGTTATAAAAGTGTCTGCTTGGTGCTAATTAGATCTCTATTGGTGCTTGCTGAGCCATTCCTGATTATTGAGGCTACTTTAAAACATAGAAAAAGTCTCCACATCAAAGATGCTGCCGGAATACAGACTCAATTTATGGCTTTTGAAAATAAATGACTCCTTTTGGAGATGAATTAAATAGGAAAAATATAACTTGTTTGATATGAAAGCTGTGCTTTTGTAACCCAGATACCATCTCTATAGTATTTCCATGAAGTTACCATGGGAAACTAAGTGGCTCTATGCAGCATAGGAAGCATGAAGACAGCATCAGGCAAAAGTAATGGAAGTGGTATTAGTCAGGCTGCAATAAACCAACGCCACATTGAAAGTGTGGTAATGGAGCTGTTAAGAAATAACCAATTCCTCATCATATGAAATAGGTTGACTGCTGTGTAATATGTTGGATGAATGTTACTCAATAGAATTGCTGATTGTGTCTTTTGTCTTGTTACAGGAGCTGTCATCATTGCCTTTTTCGTTTGTAACTTTCCTGATACTGCTGCCACCCTGATGCACATTTACACAGAAAACTGGACTGCAAGTGTCCACACTATCTACACCTGGCTGAAGTCATACTTGTCGTTGCCATTATGGTATGTGAACAGCGCTCTCGACCCAATCCTCTTCTGCATTTCCTCTTCTTCATTCCGGAGTGCTGGGAAGCAAAGCCTGGCACCCTTAATCCCCCAGTTTGGTCAGTCACTGAATGGCCACACGCTGCATGATTCATGCATTAGTTTTTCCCAGAATTGGGCCAGGAATCGACTGACAGTTCCCCCACTCACATACAAATCCACATGGACTCTAAGTTCCTGCAGTGGAGAACTTCCTGATTCATTTGATATGCAGCAGAGAAGGGGTCTTGAACTGTTATCTTTGAGGGGTTTTTCAGAACAAAGGCATCAACAGATCTCTTCCCCTCAGAGTCTCAGACTAGTAGAGCCTCTCTGTGAGTGTCTGGGATCAGCAGATCCCCTCCATCAGGAGACTCTCAGGCCAGTAGACCCTCTTCCTTAGGAGCTTCAGACCAGTAAAACCTAGACTTATCAGAAGGCTAACTGATCATCGCCCCTCTGTGAAGTGTGTTTTAGTGATGCAAATATCAGCACTTCTGCTTTCTATGGAATGCCTTTCTGTGAAGAAAAGATTACTACTTGTTCACCTTGCATGGTGTTTCAGGTCTGCAACTCTCCTTTATTCTCATTCATTCATTCATATTGGCTCAGAGTTTCTGCTGGCAGACAGTTGTTATTTCAGTGTAGGTGGGAGTTGCACATGGAAACCTTGTAAAATTCCCTTGTAGCATGCTCTGAAGGAATTTCGCAGGAAATTGAATTATAGACTTGGAGAGTTCTAATGAAATTAAGTAAAATGCTACTCAGGAATTCTTAAATTAACAAATACATAGTCTAACTCCTGAGTAACTATTAAATTGACACTATACTTACCTCAAATATGTTCAACTACGCTACAACTACAATCCCCTGACTCTGAATGATGTCTCCATGCCAGACCCAACCAATTTCCCCACCCTCAATTTCTCCCAACCACCCCAATCTACCCTAAAGAGTGCATCACTTCTTCACTTTGCATCTTGTACCCTGCCACTCTCCCCACATGGCACCCTACATACTTGGCAACCTATCCACTACCTAGCTGTTACTTTACTTAAATGGCTCCCAATACTTATTGTTCTGGCATTCTGGCAATCGACTGACATGGCAGTCTAACCCCTACCAATCTACCATTTTATCCCCTCCCCAACTGGCACTCTGACTACTGTGAAAAGAAGCTATGATCTGCCTTCCTATGACCGTTCTGCACAATGAAAGAACTGTCATACTTGAAGTGTGGCTCTATATTTCAGAGGAAGCCCTGAGTGGACTCTCCTCTCAGAAACACAGAGCTCCTTCTTTCATAAAAACAGAAGGACCAGAGCGGTAATCCGCAATTCACTCCTTGGAAGGTCTGGCCCATGTGTTTGTTATGATTTCCTCAGAGACAATAAAATTTTTTTTTAAATTCCAATAGCCAAATGAAAGGTTCATATGGCAAGATTTCAGGTTTTAAGATATTTTCTATTGCGAAAGAACTAAAGATGATATAGACGAAACACTATTTATCAGCATCTAATATATAAGAGTGTAGGACTCAGAAGCTGGAATGGGTGATTTGGTCCTTCAAGCCCCTCTCCTATTCAATAACATCATGGCTGATCTGATTGTGGTCTCAACTCCACTTTCCTGTCTGCCCTCTCTAACCTTTGACTCCACTACCAAATACCAAATATCCACCTAACTCAGACTTAAATAGTTTAATTTATCTAGTGTCTACTACAAGTTAGGAAGAGAATTCCACAAAGGGTCTCTTTAGAGTAAAAGTTTATCTCTGTCTTAAAAATTAGACCTTTTACTCTGACACTGTGCCCTCTCTTTCTAGTCTCACCCACAAATGGAAAATTCCTTTCAGTATCCAACTGTCAAACCCAATCAGAATCTTTTATCTTTCAATAAGACCACTTGTCATTCTTCTAAATTCTGTTTAGAAGCCTTGTACAGGTGCATTAAAACTTCTATATTTCAATCGTCCATTCTCCTTGCAATAAATGACAACATTCCATTTATCTTTCTCATTGCTTGCTGTACCCACACACCAATCTTTGGTAAGTTCATTTTCCAGATTTGTATACCCCACTGAATTCTGCAATCTGTCTCCAATCTTCTGGGAATCCAAGTACACCACATCTATAGGTTTCCCTTTATCTAATTTACTTGAAACTTCATCAAAAAGCCCTAATATATTGGTTAAAGCCAATTTCCCTTTCATAGAACCCTGATACCTTTTCCTGATCACATAATAATTTTGTAAATATTCTGTGAGAACCTCCATAATTATAGATTTGTAGCAATTTCACTACAATAGATATTAAGCTAACCAGCCTATGGTTCCTGCTTTTTGTCTCTCCTTTCTTTCTTGAATAAAGGTACTGGTTAGCAAGGTTAGATCACATGGCGTACAGGGAAAACTAGGCATTTGGATCCAGAACTGGCTCAAACGTAGAAGACAGAGGTTGGTGGTAAGGGTTGCTTTTCAGACTGGAGACATGTGACCAGTAGTGTGACACAAGGATCGGTGCTGGGTCCACTGCTTTTCATCATTTATATAAATGATTTGGATGTGAACATAGGAGGTACAATTAGTACGTTTGCAGATGACGCCAAAATTGGAGGTGTAATAGACGGCAAAGAAGATTACCTCAGAGTACAACGGGAGTACAGTTGTGCCAATGGGCTGAGGAGTGGCAGATGGAGCTTACTTTAGATAAATATCAGGTGCTGCATTTTGGAAAGGCAAATCAAGGCAAAACTTTTAAATTTAATGATAAGGTTCTGGAGAGTGTTGCTGAACAAAAGAGACCTTGGAGTGCAGGTTCATAGTTCTTTGAAAGTGGAGTCGCAGATAAGTAGGATAGTGAACAGGGCGTTTGGTATGCTTTCCTTTATTGGTCATAGGACTTGGGAGGTCATGTTATAGCTGTACAAGACATTGGTTAGGCCACATTTGGAATATTGTGTTCAATTCTGGTCTCTCTGCTATATGAAGGATGTTATGAAACTTGAAGGGGTTCAGAAAAGATTTACAAAGTTGTTGCCAGGGTTGGAGGGTTTGAGCTTTGGAGAAGCTGAGCAGGTTGGGGCTGATTTCCTTGGAACATCGGAGGCTGAGGGTGACCTTTACAGAATTTTCTAAAATCATTAGGGGTATGGATAGGGTAAATAGACAAGGTCTTTTCCATGGGTTGGATGAGTCCAGAACTAGATGGCATAGTTTTAGGGTGAGAGGGGAAAGATTTAAAAGAGATCTAAAGGGCAACCTTTTCGTGCAGAGGGTGGTCCGTGTATGGAATGAGCTGCCAGAAGAAGTGGTGAAGGTTGGTACAATTCCAACATTTAAAAGACACCTGGATGGGTATATGAATAGGAAGGGTTTAGAGGTCAAGAACTGGCAAATGGGACTGGATTAGTTTGGGATATCTGGTCGACGTGGATGAGTTGGACTGAAGGGTCTGTTTCTGTGCTGTGCATCTTTATGAGTCTGTTCAAATGATTTGAAATTCTTCAGAATCTAGGGAATTTTAGAAGATTATAACAATGCTTCTATTAACTCTGCAGTCATTTCTGTAAGACATTACGGGCTATGGAGTCCTTGGTACTTGTCAGCTTTTGGCCTGATAGTTTTCTTAATACCTTTTTTTTGGTGATTGTCATTATTTCAACTTCTACTTCTTGATTTTGAAGTATTTTTATAAAGTTTTCTAAAACTTCTACAGTGGAGACAGATGAAAAATATTTATTCATTGCCTGAAAGCTTCCTTGTTTTCCATGACCAATTTCTAGACTCACTGTTGAGAGTAAAAATACTAACTTCAGCTATTATTTTCTTAAGACCATATGACATCAGAACAAAAGCCAACTTGTATTGGCTTTCCTTACTACTTGCTCAACTTGCAAGTTTTTGTGATTTTGGACTTTCTCACATCCCACTGGGCTATAGCTCTCTGCAGTCTTTCTCCATTTGAATAATACCAAATTCTTCTATTCTTCCTTTCAAAGTGCATAATTTCACATTTTCCCTTATTATATTCCATTAAACAAGTTCTTGCCCATCACCTAACCTATCTAAATCCCTCTGAGGAGTTTTTGTGCCAAATTTACCAGTAGCCTTCCCACATATTTTTGTCATCTGCAAACATTCACTTGGTACGTGGAGTCATAGAGCATGGAAACAGACCTTCAGTCCAAATAGTCCATGCCAAACACAATCGCAAACTATACCAGTTCCACCTGCCTACTCCTGGCCAATATCCCTCCAAATCTTTCCTATTCATGGGCACATTTACTCTCCTCATTTCAGCATTTAATAGGTATATTGTAAATAATTATGGCCCCAGCATTGATCCCTGTGGTACTCCAATAGTTAAATGTATCCATCCTGAAAATGCTCCCCTTCTTCCAATTCTCTGTCTTCTGTTAGTTAGCCAGTCCTCTAACCATGCGAAAATACTATTTCCAATATTGCTACCTTATCAAATGACTTTTGGAAATCCATATATATTGTATCTATTGGTTTTCTTCTATCTATCCTACCTGTTATCTCCTGAAAGAATGTTCTTTTTCATGCTTGATTTCTCCTTTGTGAAGCTATGCTATGTCAGCTTGATTTTATTATGCATTTCTAAATGCTCTGCTATTGAACCTTTGATAATTGATTCTAACATTTTTCCAGCAACAGATGTTAAGCTAATTTGACTATAGTTACTTCTATTTGTCTTGTTCCCTTTTTGAATAAGGGTGTTACACGGGCAGTTTTCAATCCTCTGGGACATTTCCAGAGTCTAAGGATTCTTGGGAAGATTGAAACCAGTGCATCCACCATCTCTGTAGCTACTTCCTTTAATATACTAGGATGCAGCCTATCAGGTACATAGGACTTTTGGTCTTTATTCGTATTAATTTTGCTAGTCCACTTTCTTTAGCAATACTTCTTATATTTATTTCCTTCTCCATTTAGCCCTTTGATTATTTAGTATTTTTGGATGCTATTTGTATTTTCTACTGTGAAGGCTGATGCAAAATACTTATTCAACTTCTCTGCCATTTTCAGGTTCCCCATTATTATTTCCCCAGCCTCATCTATTCCTTCTTATATATTTAAACAAAAGTTTGCAATCTGTTTTAATATTGCTTGCTATTTTACCATCAATTTGGTTTCTCCCTCTGTATTTTGTTTTGATCATCTTGGCTTTCAAAACTTTCCCAATCCTTTGGCTTACCACAAACTTTTGCTACTATCAATTTGATACTATCTTTAACTTATTTGGTTAACCATGGTAGTTTTATCCTCTTGCTAGAATCCTTCTTCACTTGGATGTATATTTGCTGTACGTTATGAACTATTTCTCAAATGTCTGCTATTGTTCCTCAACTGTCTTTTTTGCTATATTCCCTGCCCAATCCACTCCAGTCAACTCTCCCTTCATCCCTATGTAATTACCAATATTTAACCCAAGTTTCTCACTCACAAACTGAATTCTAAGTTCTACCTTATTATTCCCCCTGTTCCCAAGATCTTTACTCTGAGATCGTTACACATTTATCAGATCCCTGGTTGGATCCATTAAATATTGTTCTTTGAAACTATCCTGATTAGACTTCATGAATTCTTCCTCATGTCTAATCAAAGATTACACACTGACTAGTATTCTGTCCTCAAATTTAGCAGAGTATTCACAGCTTTCCCTCTGCTGACCAAACACCAACAGCAATCTTTTACTTCTCTGAGAGAACCTTCTATATCTTTTTAGCCCAAAACGTAGACACTGAATACTTATCCACAGCTGACACCTGTCATTGTTTACAGGTTTGAACATCTAGACACTTAAGTCAATCTGGGCAAAGCCTTGACTAATCCTCTAATTCGATCAGTTAGGTGACCAACACGGACAGAACTCACCACCTTTCAGAGTTGTTCAACTAAACCACTAACAAATATATTAGACAAAGTTTCTGTCTGCTAATATGAAGGGCACATTCTGATCAGAGGATACAAATTTTTTACTTAACATATTGCACTTTATTGTAAAGTAGATTGAAATGACACAAGATTGTGAAAAGTGCTGTAGCAAATGCTAGTTCTTTCTTCTTAGTATGACACAATACCTACAGAGTAACAAACAATAGATGCAACCTTACTAAGAATAAACAACCTCTCCTTTACTGTGCAAGATTAGTCATGGGAAAAAAGAGTTTCCTTGACCCCCAAAAAAGAGGAACCAGTTGTAGGACAGGATTATGACCTACATGGATCTATGAGAAAGTACCTCGAACATGCTTCAAGAACATGGCTGTTAAGAAAGCTTAGAGGACAATCCTGGGATTGCTGAAATTCCATTATTGGCTTAATTACTAGTTTGTTGCTTCCTCCAATTTCAGGTATCCCTCATCCTTTTCCCAAGTTTCTGTCTGATGGTCCACCCCCTCCTGATTCATGTTACAATCTCCTTCCTGCTAAACTTGTATCTGGAAAAGACTTATGTCACAAGAGACTGCTACCCACACAATGGGTTGCTTTGTCTGTAATGTGTGTGTGTTGCTCAGTATTAATAAAGTACCAGATTTGTTTAAGAGTGCTCGCTCTTCATTTTAAATTTATTTTTTGATGTCGGCAGTGAGCGAAGGTAATTGGTTCGTTTATCTTGTTTTCTGCAGTGGTGGTTACAGGCCTCATCCTTGAGTCACTGTTGTAGTCCATGTGCTGAAGGTACTTCTACAATCATGTTCGGTTTGTTTTTCTATTTTTCTGCTCTAGTGATGATGAAGACTTCCCATAGTATATGTAAGGGAGGATTTTGTGTAACAGAGGAGAATTTGTATCTCATGATAATTTCACAATACGTTTTTTTTAACATTCTTAGCAATGATGAAAGCCACAGGGGGTAAGAATGTTGTTTAAGCCATGCTGGTAATCTGCTGAACTGTACCCTGTTGATTGTATGTTATACAGCTAGGGTGCATTGGTGGTGACAGGAATAGGTGTAGAATTTAGGAGGTGAAAATTATTTTGAACTGTAGAGTAATATGGGTAAAATGTAATCCAATGGTAAAGAGACAATTTGAGTTGCTGTCCACGATTGACAATGTAGTGTTTCTTCAAGACCAATGTAATCTCCACCAGTGGTCCCATTATCTTTTTCTTCTGCATGCATAGCAGCAACGTCTGCAAATGGAAGCCAATGTTGCGAATGGTGTCGTCACAGCTGTGCAGCCTAAAGGGAACATTATTCTCCACTAATTTTACTGGCAGGGGCTATGTGACTTGCTCTGTCCTCGATCACCTTGAGGCCCTTTTCAAGGCTGCACCTTCCAGGCAAGTATGGTACATACCTGGTTTGAATCTTTTAAGAGAGTGAGAGGTTCTGAGGGATTGGATTAGGAGGTGAACTACTTGCTCAACTTCTGCCATACTTTTGTAGCTATGATACTGATATGGCTGGTTTGAGGTCGACATATATTTTATTTGAAATACGAACTAGAAAATAGGAGCTTAGACTGCCTTGTTGCAGAGAAAGAAGTTGTTATTATTAAAATTTGAAGCTAAAGTGAAACTCTGTGATTTTATTCATTGGTTACACAAGACCTTATGACGTCTGCTGAAATTGGGTTTCATACTTTTGTGAGATAGTCTGGCCCTGGGTTTCTATGGATTGAAAACAAGAAACTTGCTCAGCACCAACTTTTGGACTGGTTCTAAGTGGCAGCTTTATCACAGAACTGGAAAGAGAACAGTGGGCACTGAGACCTCTATGAACAATGTACACACACTCTCTCTCCCTCTATGCGTGGGAAATAAATAACAGCCTCTGCAAAGGGAAAGACCTTTAAGTGAAGCTATGCTCTAGTCCAACTACTGAATTGAGGATCTCTACGTTTGACATATCTTGACAAAAAAAAATCAAGGAAGAACTGTAAAAAGGTCTCCTCACTACTCTCATGGTTTGGACTTCTGATACACATTTTGTACCTGTTCACGAATATTTTCTACCACGATATTCTTGCAAAACCATCTGTCTCATTCATCTTGTCCTGCCTATTTTGAATGAATGTGTGCATGGTTAGATTTGAAGGGGTATAGTTTGAATTTGTACATTAATCATCTATTTTTCACATGTTAGAGGACAAGTTTGTGATAATAAACAAGATTTTTGCTTTCTTGTTCACTGATGAAATCTGGCATGACTTTCTTTTATCCCAGATCATGATCATAGCCATACATGTAGAGGTGAGCTATTCTGGTATGAAAAGATTGCTAAAAACCTTGCAGAAGTGTAAGCCAGTTGAACTCTGATTGATTGACAAATCAGACACAACCAACAATGTGGCAAGGCAACTGTAATTGTCTAATTGAATTACAAACCTGGAAGAGACATTATCATAAACCTATTGTACTGAAGGAACATTCACACATTTACCTATCCTGGAAGCGGGTTTGTCCACCTGGATAGAGGTTGTGTTGATTTCTGTTATGGAAACAACATTATGTCCATCTTTGGGAGCACACATATGCCAGGATTATAAGAGTTAGACAATTGAAGATTTAGAACATTCATAGGTTGCAAAGTATTTAACTATGTGACCTTTTGGAAGGCAAAAGTAAAAGGAAATGGGGCTTGTCTGCTGTTTACTAAAAGCAAAATGAATTGGACAGAAAATCTTTTAAAAGACAGATGTAAATGTACTGAATGGTCTATAATTTGACGGGGCTTAGTGCTGAATTTACCTAACAATAGCCTCTGGACTTTTACTTTCTGTTTTGCTTGGTCAGTTATGGAAAAATTTGCAAGGAAGCAATGCTAACTCTCTCTCTCCTCTCTCTGTCAGTGAGAGAAATATTGCCCTTAAATAATGTTAGCCAAAGAGACAGTTGCATAAAGTATTTTCTGGATGTTTAAGAAATTTTCAGAAATTGAATTGCTCTTTTAGGTCACTGATCTGACTTACTTTCCCAAGAAAAAGGAAACAGCCTGTTAATGCTTTCCTGATATATGCACTCACACACTTCTGGTATCATCCTTGCAAATCTTCTCTGATCCTCTCCAATTCCTCTGCATCCTTTTAATAATATGGAAACCAGAACTGCACAGTACTCTATCTGTGGTCAAATGAAGGTTCAACATAGATTAGCATAACTTCCCTACTTTTCACATTTATCAATCTAGAAATAAAATCTGGTTTGCTTTCTTATGGCCTTATTCCTAACCTGTGGAACAAAAGTTAGTGATTAATGTATTAGTACATCAAGATCTTTTTATTGTTTTATCACATCTCGTCTTGAACCTTCCAAGGAACAAAGAAATGTCCCTATTCCTTCTACCAAATATGATACCTGACAAATATTAAATTTAATTTGTCAATTATCTGGCCATTCTGCAAGTTTATTAAAGTTATCCTGTAATTTGTTGCAGTTCTCCTCAGCTGGACTAATCCCTCCCCCCAATTTGTTGCCAGGTGCCAAATTTAAAGATTGTGGGCTAACCTTACATTTTTTTTGACTATGTCAATTGAATTGAATTTCATGAAGGATTTCATGAGCCCTAGAAAGTCTTCTTGCCACACCGTATCAAACTTGCCTCCTTAATGACCTACCTTGTCCAATGGCTCCTTTTTTGCCCAATTCCACCGTCATTCTATCACACACTGTTCCTGGAAGAACTCTTTACTGACCAGATATATCAAAAGATCAACATCCCTGGCACCTGCACCATATTTAAAAGGTTAGACAAGTGTTGGCAATCTGGCGTTGTCTTTCACTTGGAACGTAATGACACAGCACAAAGTCTGCATGGCTGACATTCTCTCATACATACAAAACTATTGTCTCACTCTAGTTGCTATTTATTCACCACGCTGCACAGTTTACCTGCCCTTAACTACATGTTATCTTTCTAAGTTACTGCTACTCTGTCCTCAATGCTATGGCAGAGTGTATCTTGTCATTGTCTTATAGTCAACAAAAGCATAGAGTCATAGAGTCATAGAGATGTACTGCATGGAAACAGACCCTTCAGTCCAATCTGCCCATGCCGACCAGGTACCCAATCCAATCTAGTCCCACCTGCCAGCACCTGGCCCATATCCCTCCAAACCCTTCCTATTCATTTACCCATCCAAATGTCTCTTAAATGTTGCAATTGTACCAGCCTCCACCAC
>NC_057731.1:42323218-42328719 GCF_004010195.1 Chiloscyllium plagiosum | reverse complement strand
TCTCACCCTAAACCTATGCCCTCTAGTTCTGGACTCCCCGACCCCGGGGAAAAGACTTTGTCTATTTACCCTATCCATACCCTTCATAATTTTCTAAACCTCTATAAGGACACCCCTCAGCCTGTGACACTCCAGGGAAAACAGTCCCAGCCTGTTCAGCCTCTCCCAATAGCTCAAATCCTCCAACCCTGGTAACATCCTTTTAAATCTTTTCTGAACTCTTTCAAGTTTCACAGCATCTTTCCAATAGGAAGGAGACCAGAATTACATGCAATATTCCAACAGTGGCCTAACCAATGTCCTGTACAGCCGCAACATGACCTCCCAACTCCTGTATTCCATACTCTGACCAATAAAAGAAAGCGTACTAAACACCTTCTTCACTATCCTATCTACCTGCGACTCCACTTTCAAAGAGCAATGAACCTGCACTCCAAAGTCTCTTTGTTCAGCAACACTCCCCAAGACCTTACCATTAAGTGTATAAGTCCTGCTAGGATTTGCTTTCCCAAAATGCAGCACCTCGCATTTATCTGAATTAAACTCCATTTGCCACTTTCAGCCCATTGGCCCATCTGGTCAAGATCCTGTTTTAATCTGAGGTAACCCTCTTTGCTGTACTACACCTCCAATTTTGGTGTCATCTGCAAACTTACTAACTGTACCTCTTATGCTCGCATCCAAATCATTTATGAAAATGACAAAAAGTAGAGGGCCCAGCACCGATTCTTGTGGCACTCCACTGGTCACAGGCCTCCAGTCTGAAAAACAACCCTCCATCACCACCCTCTGTTTTCTACCTTTGAGCCAGTTCTGTATCTAATGACTATTCCATGAGATCTAACCTTGCTATTCAGTCTCCCATGGGGAACCTTGTCAAACTCCTTATTGAAGTCCATATACTGCTACACATCTACTGCTCTGCCCCCATCAATCCTCTTTGTTACTTCCTCAAAATACTCAATCAAGGTTGTGAGACTAACCCTAACCCTAACCCTATCACAGCAAACACAAACAAAATGAATAGAGGCTGCAGTTTGCCTCACAATGTAAACCAATTGCTGGCCTGGTGATCAATGACTATTTTACAGTCTGAGATTGTATCCTTGATTCTATCTACTGGAACCAGGTATTAATCAGTTCCTGTTTGGTTTGTAGAGCCCAATGCAGCTGAGCTGTGACGTGTACAAGAACAGCTTCCACAAGGGGGCCTCCAAAATATCCACCTTCTTCCTCAACTGTAGATTCCCCACCAGTGTGGTTGACAAGGCCCTCAATCTTATCCAACCCATCTCCTCTCCTTCAGTCCTCACCCACACTCTCCCCTCCCACAACAGCAATAGGGTGTCATCTCACCAGCAAGCACATCCAAAGGATCATTAGCTGCCATTTCTGCTACCTTCAGCAAGATGTCATCATCACTGGATACAAATTCCCTTCCTTTCCCTTGTCAGACATGTGCAAGAACCATTCCCTCCATGATACTTTAGTCCACTCCTCCTCAACGCCCATCACAACCCTACAGCACTTTCTCTTGCAATCATAAAAGATGTAATACCTGCCTGTTTACCTCCTCCCTTCTCACTATCCAAGGCATAAGACACACCTTTCAGGTGAAGTAGGAATTTACCTGAACTTCACACAATCTACTCTACTATTTTTGTTGCTCTTAATGTGGTCTGCACTACATTGGGGAGATGAAGTGCAGACCGGACGACTGCTTTGTCGAATACGTATGTTCTGTTGGCAAAACTAACATTGAACTTCTAGTTGCCTGGCCCGTCAACATACCACTGTGTTCCTTGCCTTTGGCTTACTGCAGTGCTCCAGTGAAGGTCAGCACAAGCTGGAAGAACAATATCTCATTTTCCGCCTGGGGACCATGCAGCCTTCTGAGAGTCAATATTGAGTTCAGTAATTTGGGGACTGAGCATCTTTTCCCATGTCCTTATCCCAACCCCCACTCACCAGGTCCTGTAATTATATAGGAGAAAGTGAGGACTGCAGATGCTGGAGATCAGAGCTGAAAATGTGTTGCTGGAAAAGTGCAGCAGGTCAGGCAGCATCCAAGGAGCAGGAGAATCGACGTTCCTGAAGAAGGGCTCATGCCCGAAATGTCGAATCTCCTGCTCCTTGGATGCTGCCTGACCTCCTGCGCTTTCCCTGTAATTATATAGGCTTCTACCACAAACAACCCATTGTCAGTCATTGATAGACCTATTCCTGATGAAGGGCTTTTGCCCAAAACGTCGATTTCGAAGCTCCTTGGATGCTGCCTGAACTGCTGTGCTCTTCCAGCACCACTAATCCAGAATCTGGTTTCCAGCATCTGCAGTCATTGTTTTTACCTCAGTCATTGATAGACCCCATTAGCCAGCATTCATTCTCCCAGGCTTACCTTTCCCATTCCTTCGTCTGTCCGACTGTTTCTCTCTCTCTCTGGGCTCCATCTCCACCTTTCAATTATTCTTCTCACCCCCCACAACACCTGAGCTTCAGTACACATACAAACCTTTTCCTATCTACAATCAGTTCTGAAGAAGGGTCACTGCACCTGAAATGTTAACTCTGCTGTCTCTCCATAGATACTGCCATACCTGCTGAACTTTTCCAGCAATTTCAGCTTTTGTTTCTGATCAACGTGGCTTTTGCTTTGCTTTGGTATTTTCTCTAAAATGAATCATTTTTCAACAATGCTCAAGTTCTGTACTAAAAAAATTCTATTTGCAGGCAATAATTATTCTTTTACCACTATCTCAAGAAAAATATTAGAAAGACAACTTCCTTTATTCTTGGGGCTCTAACTTATCCTTCCAGTCCTCACTTTGAAAATCAGTTCTGCTGCCAGTGTCAGCATGCACAGTTATATTGAGACACAACAGAGTCCAATTTGGCATGGCCTTGTTTTGAGCTTAGCATCACATTATTCATAACAGACATGAACATCTTGTTTCCAGTGTTACACAAATTTTAGGGTGTCCTAATATCTTTACAGCCAATTAAATACCTTTTGAAGTCAAGTCTGTTATGATGTAGAAACCGAGTCAGTTTTTTGAACACAACATGCTCCATAAATAGCTTTGAAGTAATGATTAAATAATCTAGTTTTTAAAACTTTTTCAGAGGATGTTTGACTTTTGCTTGACCCCAAATGCTCTTGAACTGAAAAATCAGATGATCACATGTAGGCCAGACTGATGTTGATTGTTAGATGATTATTGGTTGAACAGCACAGAGAATTTCCCTCTTCAAGTAGTGACATGGGATTTTTAAAGTCCATCTGAAGAGAAAATTGAACCTCATTTTATTTATGTGATCACTGACCAGATCAGCATTTATTGCCAATCCCAAATTGCCCAGAGAGCAGTGAAGTGAGTCAACCAAATTAACGTGGATATAGAATAATTATATGGAGACTGGACTAAGTAGGTTATCAGACTTCCTTTCCTAAAGGGCATTAGTTTTTCAACAGCAGTTATGTGGTCACAATTAGAATAGAATCCGCACAGTGTGGACGCAGGCCATTTAGCCCATCGGGTCCATGCTACCCCTTCCCCCTGCCTCCCACCCCTACCCCGAACTGCATCCCACCCAGACCCACCCCACTACCCTATTCCTGCAACATGTTTATTTCCCATGGCTAACCCACCTTGCCTGCACATCCCTGGATACTATGGGCAATTTAGCACCTAACCTTCACATACAAACAAAGATTCATAGAGCACAGAACCAGACTCTTTGGTCCAACCAGTCCATGCCAAACGTAATCGCCAAGCTAAACTAACATGCCTGCTCCTGACCCATGTCCCTCCAAACCTTTCCTATTCATGTATCTGTCCAAATGTCTTTTAAACGTTGTAATTTTACCTGCATCCACCACTTTCTCAGGAAGTTCATTCAACATGTGAACCATCCTCTGTGTAAAAAATGTGTTTCTTATGTCTTTTTAAAATCTCTCTCTCCTTTCACCTTAAAAATGTGACCCCTAGTGTTGAAATCCCCCATCATAGGGAAAAGACCACTGCCATTAAACTCTAACTATACCTCTCATTATTTTATAAACTTCAACCTCTCAACCTTCAATACTCCACTGGAGGAAACCAGAGCACCCAGAGGAAACCCAACAGATACAGGGAGAATGAGCAAATTCCACACAGTCGCCTGAGGTTGGAATTAAACCTGGATCCCTGGCGCTGTGAGACAGCAGTGCTAACCACTGAGTCACCATGCTGCCCATTCTAGATTTTTAAAAAAATGAATTTTGCTATCATTCAAACCCATGTCTCCTGGCATTGGCCTGAAGTTCTGGATTACTAAGCCAGTGGTATTAACACCATGCCACCACCTCATCTGAAAGACAGCACCTGTGATAATGCCCTTTAGTACTGAGGAGAATGTGGCACTATCAACCTGGTTCATGTGCACATGGTACTTGAACCATAATCTTTGAATAGAAATGAGAGCTTTCATTCAGCCAAGGCTGACACATGATTCCAGTTGAGTGGACTGCTATATGGTTTGCATCTATTCTCACTACTTCTACCAGACAACATCCTGCAATAAAGGTTTATGTCAACAGTGAAAAGTGTCAAACAACAGAGTTGCACATCTAAGTGCCCAGGTCTGACAGATGGTGCCTTTGCTTTCCTGCTTTTGAAGAGCACTAATTATAGTTTAAATATTGATTGGCAGATAAAGATGTAGATTTTGTTTCAGGATATGATTTGGTGTTGTGTGATTTTTAACTTTGTTTCAGGATAGGATTTGATTTAAATCATTGAACTTAGACTCACCACAGTAATGAGTTAATTCCTGCTAAGTTAGATTTTGTGGCACTTGCAAATGTATTTAGTATCTGCAAAGAGTAAGTCACCACACAGATAATGCCACAGTGATAACATTACCACCCCCCCACCCCAACAACTCCTGAAGGTGACAATGTGAAAGCCTTGATGTAAAAGAACAAATGTCCTGTGTTCATCTGATATACAGAAACAGACTCTTGGATTGTCATCAGTTATTATGCTCCATGTATAATGCTTGTGTAGATCAAGAATATATCTCAAACTTCATGACACTTGGTAATCTATAACAAAACTGATCGAGATTAATCACATAAGGGGGCTCAATATTTGGGAGAGAGCCCTATGTGTCGATGATCAACTGTTTTCGAGGCAGTGCTCAGCATCACACTATCAACACAGATATTTTTTGCTTTCTGAAACTTTCACTTCTCTCTCAGACAATAGGCCATTCTTCAGATGAGGTAAAAACAATGACTGCAGATGCTGGAAACCAGATTCTGGATTAGTGGTGCTGGAAAAGCACAGCAGTTCAGGCAGCATCCAAGGAGCTTCGAAATCGACGTTTCGGGCAAAAGCCCTTCATCAGGAA
Source organism: Chiloscyllium plagiosum (assembly GCF_004010195.1). NCBI lineage: Eukaryota > Metazoa > Chordata > Chondrichthyes > Orectolobiformes > Hemiscylliidae > Chiloscyllium > Chiloscyllium plagiosum. The sequence goes on along the minus strand of NC_057731.1, from coordinate 42,323,325 downwards.
TAAAGGCAGTGAGCCTGAAGCATGGAGAAATAAGCTAGAGGAGGGGGGGGGTGGGGAGAGAGTAGCATAGAGTACAATAGGTCAGTGGGGGAGGAGATGAAGGTGAT
>NC_057731.1:42268967-42319342 GCF_004010195.1 Chiloscyllium plagiosum | reverse complement strand
CAGGTTTTACAGTTCCTGCGGTGGCAGGGGAAAGTGCCAGGATGGGAGGGTGGGTCGTAGGGGGGCGTGGACCTGACCAGGTAGTCACGGAGGGAACGGTCTTTGCGGAAGGCGGAGAGGGGTGGGGAGGGAAATATATCCCTGGTGGTGGGGTCTGTTTGGAGGTGGCGGAAATGTCGGCGGATGATTTGGTTTATGCAAAGATTGGTAGGGTGGAAGGTGAGCACCAGGGACGTTCTGTCCTTGTTACAGTTGGAGGGGTGGGGTCTGAGGGCGGAGGTGCGGAATGTGGACGAGATGCGTTGGAGGGCATCTTTAACCACGTGGGAAGGGAAATTGCGGTCTGAGCTCAGAGAACAAATGTGGCAACTAAGGAAAATGCTGGCATCAGTCTGTGTCCCTGCAGATGCATTTTCTAGCAGCCTAGTAACTAAATGGGGATCGCTAGCTGATTTTCTCCTGCCATATTCAAAGGTGCACAAATTTTATGACCCCTACAACTACTCAGACTAAGATATGCTAGCCAAAGCCAGAATGGATATTAACTAAAAAAAACAAAAGAAATATTGACGCTGGAAATCAGAAACAAAAACAGAGGTTGCTGGAAAAACTCAGCCAGTCTGGCCACATCTGTGGATGCTTTGGGTTAATGTTTTGGGTCCAGTGACCCTTCTTTCGAACAGGTTTTCTGGATATTTGGAAACTAATTTCTGCTTACTTAATATGGTATAACATAAAACAGGACAGTCAAATTCACAGGTAAGTAGTTAAGCTCTCACCATTTAAATGTATTGCCTTATTCTTCCTTGCTGACACAGCAGACCTGAAATGAACTCCCACAAGTGCTCATACATTAATCAATAATGAGGTGTCATTTTTTAAAATTTGCTTGTAGGATGTTGACATTTCTGACTAGAGAAATATTTGTTGACCATCTCAAAATGGCCCTGGAGAAGTGTGTTGTCTTCATGAACTGCTGCAGTCTTTGGGCTGTAAAGACATGCACAGTGTTGTAAAGAAAGGAGTGCCAGGATCTTAACTAAGTAACAGTGAAGGAACCAATATGGTTCCAAGTCAAGATGGCACATGACTTTGAGGGGAATTTGCAGGTGGTGATGTTCTCATGCGTCTGCTGCTCTTGTCCTTTTTAGGTGATAGATGTTGTGGATCTGGAAGGTGCTTTTAGAAGCGGTTGCATGATTTACTGCAGTGCATGTTGTAGATGATACACACTGTTGCCACTGTACATTGGTAATGAAGGTAATTAATGTTGGACTTGTTGGAGCAGGTAAACTGCACCCTTTAGAATAACGCAGGTCAAGCATCTTGGATATTTTTGGAGTTACACCAATCTATTCAATTGAACAATATTTCATCACCATCAAGACAATTAGACAATAATCTATCGCACTCTTGACTTGTGGCTTGTGATGGGCAGGCGCTGGGGAAACAGGAGAGGAGTTATTTATTGTAGAAAGTTATTGGTGAGGTGTCTGAAAGTGTTTGGGCTTAGAACACTACTGTGCAGAACTTCCGCGGTGATGTCATTGGGCTGAGATGATTGATTCCAAGAGCCACAACCATCTTCCTCTGTGCTAGGTATGACTCCAGCCAGCAAAAAAACCAGCATCAAGGAGTAGGCCATTCAGCTTGTCAAGTCTACCCTGCTATTCACTTTGATCATGGCTGACTTAAAACTTCAATGCCCTTTACCTCTCCAGTTGCCATAACCTGTTACACCATTGATAGATTTCTCAGTACCAGTCTCTAACTGATTATCCATAAAGCTAGGGATTTTATGGCAATCAATGTGACTCGATAAACAAATTGGATATGTGAGTTAAATTCAGTCTAAAACTACTACATTATTGCTGATCAATATAAACACTAACCACACAATACAAATGCATACAACTATTTTAAGCATACTACACGATGTTAAACATTAAAAGGTACAGAGGAGGACTACTGTTACAGAATAGAGGACTAAGTGCTGGAACTAGTTACAAACACCCAGAGAAGACTGACACTACCCACACTGAGACAGTTTGCAAGGCCACTTTGGTCTAAGGATTCTTCTCTTGATTGTAGTCTCTGGTGGGCCACAGCATGAACGTTGGTCTGCAGTTATCTCATTCTCAAATAAAGCACCAGTCCTTTTATACAGCTCTCGGGTTTTAAAAACAATGGTTATAATCAACTGCAGACTTCTGGTTGTTGGCTGCATGCATGGCAATCACCATCTGGTCTTTCATTAAGACATGTTCTCATCTTTTAACTCTTCTGTTGGTCATGAGACATAATCTAGTTTTGCAATGGTCTCTCATTTATTAATTGCTTATCCTATTAATGGCCTGACTTTTCAATTCTGCTCAGCTTGTGTATACCATTGAAGCCTCAGTTGCATGATGTTTGTCTATAACCTTAAACATACTCAAAAGACTGAGCCTCCACAACCCTCTGCTATAGCGAATTCCAAAAGTTCACAAATCTGAGTGAAAAGATTTCTCTTTGTTTCAGACCTAAGTGGCAATTCCCTTATATTTAAATTATATCCCGTGATTTTAGACTCCCAGGGTAAACATCATACCTGCGTCTACCCTGTTTATCCATTTGTAATTTGTAAGTTTCAATGAAATTACATTTCATTCTTTGAAACTGGAAAATACAGGTCAGTTTGCTCCATCTTTCTTCATAGGATAGCCCTGCCATTCTAGAATCAACTCTGGTGAACTTTTGTTGCAGTCTCTCTATGGCAATAATATATCTCCTGATATAGGGTGACGATAACTGTATATAGTACTCCAGATGCAGTCTAACCAAGCTCCTAAACAATTTAAATATGATTTCACGACTCCTGTAATCAAGTCCTCTTTCAAGAGAGGCTAATATTACATTAGCCTTCCCAATAACTTGCTGCACTTGCATGTTGACAAGACGCCTAGGTCCATTTATACATATACAATTTCCAAACTTGTACCATTTAAAAAATTAATTGATTTCTCCTCCCAAAGGAAATAACCTCTCTTTTTTCCACATTATATTCCATCTGCTATGTTCTTGCCCATTCACTAAGCCTGCCTAAGTCCCCCTGAAGCTGTTTTACATCTTTCTCACAACACATGGTGGCTCAGTGGTTAGCACTGCTGCCTCACAGCACCAGGGTCCCAGGTTTGATTCCAACTTCGGGCAACTGTCTGTGTGGAGTTTGTACATTCTCCCTGTGTCTGCGTGGGTTTCCTCCCACACTCCAAAGATGTTCAGGTCAGGTGAATTGGCCGTGCTAAATTGCCCATAATGTTAGGTGCATTAGTTAGAGGGAGATGGGTCCGGGTGGGTTACTTTTCGGAGGGTAGTGTGGACTTGTTGGGCCAAAAGGCCTATTTGCACACTGTAGGGAATCTAATCTAAAACATTCGTGCTGAGCTTTGTGTCATCTGCAAATTTGGAAATATTTCATTTGACCACCCCCCCCCCAACTCCACCTCCAAAATATATATAGGTGGGACCAAAGTATTGATCATTCTGTTACCCAATTAGTCAGAGTCTGCCAATGCTGTCTGTTGACAAGTCATTAATCCATGCCAATACATTAAACCCCATGGGACAGGAGATACTTTTCCAATAGCCTCCTGTGAGAAACTTAATCAAAAGCCTTCTAAAAATGGGCAGCATGGTGGCACAGTGGTTAGCACTGCTGCCTCGCAGCGCCAGAGATCCGGGTTCAATTCCCGCCTCAGGCGACTGACTGTGTGGAGTTTGCACGTTCTCCCCGTGTCTGCGTGGGTTTCCTCCGGGTGCTCCGGTTTCCTCCCACAGTCACAAAGATGTGCAGGTCAGGGGAATTGGCCATGCTAAATTGCCCGTAGTGTTAGGTAAGGGGTAAATGTAGGGGTATGGGTGGGTTACGCTTCGGCGGGTCGGTGTGGACTTGTTGGGCCGAAGGGCCTGTTTCCACACTGTAAAGTAATCTAAAGTAATCTAATCTAAATCTAAGTATGTTACCATTTGTTGACTCTCCTTTATCAATTTTATCAGTAACATCTTTAAGAAAAGTGTCTTCCATTTGAAAGTCCATGGTGACTGTGCCCAGGATATTATTTTTCAAGTGTTCATTTATTCCATGCTTTATAGCAAGTTTAATTAAATAATAGATACTCAACTGAATACTGCTTTGATGTTGAGGGCAGTCACTGACACCTGGGCAACTTTCTATTGATGCTAGTTTTGTAGCTATGCTCAAACAGATTGCTTGGAGTGTGGCAAGTTCTGGAGCACAAGTCATCAATCCATTGCCAAAATGTTCTCAGGCCTCTATCCTTTGCACTTCCACTGTCCTCATCAGTTCTTGATATCATGTTTTGTCAATTGAATTTGTCAAAGACTAACATCTATGATGTTGAGATCTCAGGCTGTGATGATGCTGCTCCTTTAACAAGGTTATGTTGTCCTTGGTTGTTTTGTCAGGAGGTCGTAAAAACACATACAGAGGAACCTCGATTATCCGAACGAGATGAGTGGGCAGTATTTCTTTCCGATAATTGATTATTTGGATAACTGATTCAATGCCTCTCCTCTGGGACTCAGAGTTTTCTGAAGTTTCCTTTTTCCTCACCCTGCCTGCCTTGCTCCCTCTCTTTGTCTCAGGGTTTGCTTCTGAGCAGACACACACATGTGTAGAAGAGACCTGCAGCATTGCTGAAACCTCTCCCCACCGTTGCATCACTCCATTGGGATTGACACAGCGAGCACTTGCTATGTCTGCTCCCTGTTCAGGAGACTAGGCAGCAATACACCTGCTCTCTCTATGTTTCCAGCCAGTAGATGGAGTGAAGCAACCAGCTGCCTTTTATCTCTTCTCGCCAATGAGACGCCAGAACAAAATGAGGTAACAGAATGGATATGGCAGCCGGACTGGACACCAACAGGAAGACTGCTGCTGCCTTTTGGGGGAGTGGGTGTCAAACTAGCGCACACACACATACACACACACACAGAGCCACACACACAACGTTTTGACAAGTTCCCACTCTGCCCTGTACAGGACAATGTTGGAGAGATTATCTTGGGAAGAGGGGTTTAGGGTACACCCCTGTGTAGAACTCCAGGGAAAATGTGGGGAGGAAGAGAGAGGGTGGGAGGCCAGTCATTTGGAGAGGGTGCCTGGGTTACCATCGATGTTCAGGACTGATCTCGGCAGCATTTCAGTAAGTCAATTTCACTTTTAATCATTGTAAACAAAAGATGCTATCAATATTGGTAACATCTCTTTGATGTAATATTTTCATCGGGACCTTGAGATCTTCTTTGGATAATTCGAAATTCGGATAACTGATATCCAGATAATTGAGGTTCCTCTGTACTCAGAAAAGTTTAAGTTGAAGGGTTTTAGGGCCATTTGATTATAGCTAACAGGTACTGCCTCAAGCAAAAGGCTTTTAAGTTAAAAAAAACTTGTGCAATGAAAGGAGAGTGGCCAGTTCTCCCAGCTCAGCTTTTCTCTGGTTTTGTCTGGCTATTCACTGAAAGCTGAATCAGATAAGTTTCAGATAGGTTAAATTATTCAGTATTCTGTTCTCTTTTATTTGTGTTTCATTCAGTAATCTTGTAAATAAATTCTGTTTTGTTTAAAATGATGTGGTTTGACTAGCTGTATCTCTCCTGGAATGCCCACTGTACAGCTAATTAAAACAACTAGCAAAGTTAGGGTCTGGGCTACTTTCCTGAAATGCTTTGAGGAGTCTGGCTCATAACAAGGCAGAGGCCTAGGTGAATCATCCTCTTAGCATTCTTGCTGAAGGTGGATGCAAATACTTCAGCCTTGTCTCTTTTGCTGACATGTTGGTCTTTTCCGTCATTGATGATGAGGATATTTGTGGAGCCTCCAGCTCCCAGTATTTGTTCCATTGCCCACTACCATTCTTGATTGGATATGGCATGTTTGCAGAGCTGAGATCAGATCAGTGGGATCATTTAGCTCTGTTTGTTGTTTTCCACTGTTTGTCATACAAGTAGTCCTGTGTTGCAGCCAGATTGTATCTTATTTTTAGGTATACTTGGTACTGCTCCTGGCATGCACCTCCCTGAACTCTTCATTGAACCAGGGTTTATTTCCCGGCCTGATGGTAGAGTGGGGCTATATACCAGACCATGGTGTTGCAAATTGTGGTCAAATACAGTTCTGCTGTTGAAGCTCATGATACCCCATGGGTTCCCAATTTTAAGTTGCTAGATCTGTTTGAAATCTGTGGTAGTGACACACGACATGGAGTCTGCAGTGGTGACTCCTCCTGATACAGCTGTGGATAGTCACACTTGTGACAAGTAGATTCTTTACAAAGAGGTACACAAGTGTGATCCAGGTTTCTCTCTCTTTGGGAGTTTATCTTTTCTCTCCTCAGCTTGAAGCCGATCATGCTGAAATCCTCTAGGTGGGCACTTGATGGAAGACAGAACTAAATGGAATAGTTGTAGCTGTGCATATTAACGTGCACATTATCTCTGTAGCAGATAATGCACTGTATTTACTTACTCTGCTCAGTTCCTGTCAGTGCTCCAATCGTTGAGAAACAGAATGACAGTAAAATGCCACTGAACTTAATGATGACCTCATTTCCACCACCCATTTCTAGATCTTAATTTATCGGTTTATCTGAAAATTCAGATCCCACGGTGTTAAATCAGTTGAAAATTGGATATTTTTCAAAGTCAGCAAACCTGTGGATTATTTATTCTAAGTAAAAAACTTGTTGAACTTACCATTTAATTAAATATCTTTAAAATCTGGAATTAAGGGACTAATAACCATGAAACCATGAGTCGATTGTCGGAAAAACCCATCTGGTTTACTAATGTCCTTTAGGGAAGAAAATCTACTGTTTTTACCTTGTCTGGCCTACATATGACTCCAGGCCCATAGCAATGTAGTTGATTCTCAACAGCTCTCTGGGCAATAAATGCTGGCATTGCCAATAACACCCACATCCCATGAGAAAATTACAGGTTAGGAATTAAGGATAAATATTATGACTACAAGAGCAGATCAGAGGCTGGGAATTCTGTGGTAAGTAATGCATCTGTCTCCTAATGCCTGTCTACCATCGACAAATCAGGAAGCGATTGCATACTCTTCACTTGCTGGCATGTTGCAGCACCAACAACACTCAAGAAGTTGCAATGCACTGTATACAACAAATGCTGCAGCAACTCACCAAGTCTTCTTCAAAAGCACCTTCCAAACCTGAAACCTCTACCACCCAGAAGGAGAAGGGCAGCAGATGCATGGAAACACCACCATCTGCTTGCTTCCCTCCAAGTTACATGCCATTGACTTGGAACTATAATTGCTGTTCCATCACAGATGCTTTGTCAAAATCATGGAACGCCCTCCCGAACAGCACTAGAGGTGTACCTGGAGCAACTCATGAAAGCAACTCCTCACCACATATTCAAGGGCAATTAGAGATAGACAACAGAATGCTGCTGTAGCTGAAATAAATACTCTGAGCATTAGTTTGGGATTCTGGACTACTAATGTAGTGAAAAATTAACATTACACTATCAACATCCCATAATGAGGTAGCTTTGCTTGAACAATGAGTTAAAAAGGCTTTGAAATGGGGTAGATTCTCCACTCGAACCTCCAGACCGCTGGCCATCCCGTCTGGTTTGGCTGTACATCATGCCAGTCACCCTGCTCTGCTCTGGGCACACCGGTCATCATGCTCTGCTTTGGCCTCCAGCCTGCTGGCTGTCCTGCTCTGCTCCAAGCCTCCAGCCCATTCTGGCCCTCAACCATTCTGATAATGTCACTGCTGCTCCAAAGTAAGTTGTTTTTTTTCAAAAAAACATCAAAAGAAACTTTGAAAAAAGGAGAAAAGTAAAACAAAAATAGAAAAAACAAATGGAATGGATCCTCCTTGAGCCGAGGATCTCGAGATGGTGACCAAACAAGTGAATGAGCATAAAGTAGGTGATGTAGTGTATATGGATTTTAGTAAGGCATTTGATAAGGTTCCCCATGGTAGGCTATTGCACAAAATATGGAGGCATGGGATTGAGGGTGATTTAGTGGTTTGGATCAGAAGTTGGCTAGCTGGAAGAAGACAGAGGGTAGTGGCTGATGGGAAATGTTCATCCTGGAATTCAGTTACTAGTGGTGTACTGAATAAGGCTAGTGTGGTAAGAAGCTTCCTCAGGTAATCAAGGAGGACATAACAATGGTATTCAGGGACGCAGGTATTGGTTATTGGGGGCAAAGTACGAGATTGGATTGAAAATTGGTTGGCTGATAGGAAACAAAGGGTAGTGATAAACGGCTCCATTTCGGAATGGCAGGCAGTGACCAGTGGGGTACCGCAGGGATCTGTGCTGGGACCGCAGCTTTTTACAATATATGTTAATGATATAGAAGATGGTATCAGCAATAACATTAGCAAATTTGCTGATGATACTAAGCTGGGTGGCACGGTGAAATGTGATGAGGATGTTAGGAGATTACAGGGTGACTTGGACAAGTTAGGTGAGCGGTCAGATGCATGGCAGATGCAGTTTAATGTGGATAAATGTATGGTTATCCACTTTGGTGGCAAGAACAGGAAGGCAGATTACTACCTCAATGGAATCAATTTAGATAAAGGAGCAGTACAGAGAGATCTGGGTGTTCTTGTACACCAGTCAATGAAGGCAAGCATGCAGGTACAGCAGGTAGTGAAGAAGGCTAATAGCATGCTGACCTTCATAACAAGAGGAATTGAGTATAGAAGCAAAGAGGTGCTTCTGCAGCTGTACAGGGCCTTGGTGAGACCACACCTGGAGTACTGTATGCAGTTCTGGTCTCCAAATTTGAGGAAAGACATTCTGGCTATTGAAGGAGTGCAGCGTAGGTTCACGAGGTCAATTCCTGGAATGGCGGGATTACCTTACACTGAAAGACTGAAGCGACTGGGCTTATATACCCTTGAGTTTAGAACACTGAGAGGGGATCTGATTGAGACATACAAGATTATGAAAGGATTGGACACTCTGGCAGCAGGAAACATGTTTCTGCTGATGGGTGAGTGCAGAACCAGAGGACACAGCTTAAAAATACGGGGTAGACCATTTAGGACAGAAATGAGAAGAAACTTCTTCACCCAGAGAGTGGTGGCTGTGTGGAATGCTCTGCCCCAGAGGGCAGTGGAGGCCCAGTCTCTGGATTCATTTAAGAAAGAGTTGGATAGAGTTCTCAAAGATAGTGGAATCAAGGGTTATGGAGATAAGGCAGAAAGAGGATACTGATTAGGAATAATCAGCCATGATCATATTGAATGGCGGTGCAGGCTCGAAGGGCTGAATGGCCTACTCCTGCACCTATTGTCTATTGTCTATTGTTATATTATTAGTAACTACCAAACAGACCAGTTTGAAAATCGTAGTGCATTTAGAACATAGAACATCGAACAATATAGCGCAGAACAGGCCCTTCGGTCCTCGATGTTGCGCCGACCTGTGAACTTTTCTCAGCTCGTCCCTCTACGCTATCCCAAAATCAATCATTGCTTATCTAAGGATTGTTTAAATCTCCCTAATGTGGCTGGTTTGACTACATTAGCAGGTAGGGCATTCCACGCCCTTACCACTCTCTGTGTAAAGAACCTATCTCTGACATCTGTTTTAAATCTATCACCCCTCAATTTGTAGTTATGCCCCCTCGTACAAGCTGACATCATCATCCTAGGAAAAAGACTTGCACTGCCTATCCTATCTAATCCTCTGATCATCTTGTATGTCTCTTATTAAATTCCCTCTTAGCCTTCTTCTTTCCAATGAGAACAGACCCAAGTCTCTCAGCCTTTCCTCATAAGACCTTCCCTCCAGACCAGGCAACATCCTGGTAAATCTCCTCTGCACCTTTTCCAATGCTTCCACATCCTTCCCGAAATATGGGGAATAGAACTGGAAAGAATATTCCAAGTGTGGCCGCACCAGCGTTTTGTATAATTGCAGCATGATATTGCGGCTCCGGAACTCAATCCCTCTACAAATGAAACCTAACACACCGTATGCCTTCTTAACAGCACTATCAACCTGGGTGGCAACTTTCAGGGATTTACGTACATGGACTCCAAGATCCCTCTGCACATCCACACTACCAAGAATCTTTCCATTGACCCAGTACTCTGTCTTCCTGTTATTCTTCCCAAAGTGCATCACCTCACATTTAGTTGCATTGAACTCCATTTGCCACCTGTCAGCCCAATTCTGCAGTTTATCCAAGTCCCCCTGTGACCTGCAACATTCTTCCAAACTGTCCACTACTCCACCGACTTTAGTGTTGTCTGCAAATTTACTAATCCATCCACCAATGCCTGTGTCTAAGTCATTTATAAAAATGACAAACAGCAGTGGTCCTAAAACAGATCCTTGTGGCACACCACTACTAACTGGACTCCAGACTGAATATTTTCCATCAACCACCACTCGCTGTCTTCTTTCAGAAAGCCAGTTTCTAATCCAAACTGCTAAATCACCCTCAATTTCATGCCTCTGCATTTTTTCCAACAGCCTACCATGTGGAACCTTATCAAAGGCTTTACTGAAGTCCATGTATACCACGCCAACTGCCCTACCCTCATCTTCATGCTTGGTCACCTTCTCAAAAAACTCAATGAGGTTTGTGAGACATGACTTGCCCGTGATGAAACCATGTTGACTATCTGAAATCAAATTTTTGCTTGCTAGATGATTATAAATCTTATCACTTATAATCCTTTCCAAAACCTTTCCTACAGCAGAAGTAAGGCTCACTGGTCTATAATTACCTGCGTCATCTCTGCTGCCCTTCTTGAACAAGGGCACAACATTTGCAATCCTCCAGTCCTCTGGTACTAAACCTGTAGACAATGACGACTCAAATATCAAAGCCAAAGGCTCTGCTACCTCTCCCCTAGCTTCCCAGAGAATCCTTGAATAAATCCCATCCGGCCCAGGGGACTTGTTTACTTTCACTCCTTCTAGAATTGATAACATCTGTTCATAACTCACTTCGATCCTTTCTAGTCTAATACCTCGTACCTCATTCTTCTCCTCTACAATATTCCCCTTTTCTTGAGTGAAAACTGATGAGAAATGTTCATTTAGCACCCCTCTGATCTCCAGGGGGTCCACACTCAACTTCCCACTTCTGTCTTTGACTGGCTCTATTCCTACCCTAATCATCTTTTTATTCTTCACATACCTATAGAAAACTTTAGGATTCTCCTTTATTCTATTTGCTAAAGACTGCTCGTGTCCTCTCTTTGCTCTTCTTAACTCTCTCTTTAAATCCTTCCTAGCTGATCTGTAACTCTCCATCGCCTCATCTGTACCATCTTGCCTCATCAACATATAAGCCTTCTTCTTCTTCTTAACAAGGGATGCAATTTCTGTCGTAAACCACCATTCCCTTACCTTATCACTTTCTCCCTGCCTGACAGGGACATACCTATCAAGGACATGCAATATCTGTTCCTTAAACTAGCTCCACATTTCCATTGTCTGCATCCCCTGCATTTTGCTATCCCATTCTATGCATCCTAATTCTTGCCTAATTGCATTATATTAGCCCTTGCCCCATCGATAACTCTTGACTGATGGCATGTACCTATCCCTTTCCACCGCTAAACTAAACGTAACTGAATTATGGTCACTCTGTCCAAAGTGCTCGCCTACAACTAAATCAAACACCTGGGCCTGGTTCATTACCAAGCACCAGATCCAGTGCGGTCTCCCCTCTTGTCGGCCCTCCTGTACACGTTGGATAAAAACTGATCCATCTGACGTATAGCATTTCCAGTCAAGGTTGGGGAAGTTAAAGTCCCCCATAATGACCACCCTGTTCCTTTCACTCCTACCCAGAATAATTTTGCTAATCCTCTCTTCCACCTCCCTGGAACTCTGCGGAGGCCTATAAAAAACTCTAAGCAGTGTGACCTCTCCTCTCCTGTTTCTAACCTCAGCCCACACTACCTCAGTAGACGAGTCCTTATCAAAAATTCTCTCAGCTACCATTATACTATCCTTAACTAACAAGGCCATGCCTCCCCCTCTTTTACCACCTTGCCTGTTCTTAATGAAAGATCTAAACCCTGGAACCTGCAATATCCATTTCTCACCCTGCTGTATCCATGTCTCCAAAATGGCCACAACATCAAAGTCCCAGATACCTATCAATGCTGCAAGCTCAGCTACCTTATTTCAGATACTTCTGGCGTTGAAGTAGACACACTTCAAACCAATTTTCTGTTTGCCAGCACATTCCTGTAGAAAGGCTTCATGACTGCTACTGAAAGTCCTATACAGAGGAGGGAGAAGAACCAGATGGGGGTGAAAATTGTGACTCCAAGTTTCAAGGGACTGTTCTGAAAGGGCTACAGTGATCAGCTTGTACAGCATTGAGTATTTACAATATTAAAACAGCAGATTAAAGAGTGGATTCAGTATGTTAACTGAGCTTGGAGTGAGACTCTTAATAGCCTTTGCAGGAGTTCAGGAAATGCTAACGTAGTAGCTGTTGAGAATTGCTCACTCAGCCAGAAGTCTGGGCCACTAAAGAACCTGGTGTAATGGAGTACCTAAACTTGTTGTTTCTGCTGAAATAATATGGCCCATGCTTGCTGTAGCAAACAGAATAGGGTAGGTGGAAGAGTGTGAGAAAGGAGAGAAAGTTCAGTTTCTCACCTCCTTCCCCTCTGACATGAATGATCCTGACCCAGTCAAACGGCAACTAGAGAAAACTAGAGACAACAATAGATGCCGTGATGATCAGGCAGGGGTCTGGACAGGACCCAACATCTTAGGTTAACAAATTTGAATAAAGTATGACTCCTATAGGCCTCCCAGGGAGGGATGGTGTCTTCTGTCCCATACAATGGTTATGGGAAACCAGGAGTCAGTGTTGTTGATAGTGGAGTCCTTCATCAATTAACGTGAGCCAACTCTCCCACCACGATTATCCAGGACTCCTCCTAGTCTCCAAAAAAGACTCACAATAAATCCTAACAATACTCCTACAGGAGTCCCTTGTCACTGAAGTGAATATAGATGGGGTCACGAGGAACAAAGAAGGGTTCAGGCAAAAATTGGCTTTCTTGAAAGAGAGGCTGTACCGTAAAAGAAACCCTCTGTTGTTGCCATATTTGAATTTGGGATAATTTTGAAAGAAGGATAAGTCAAGTGTAATCTAAGATATTTTTTAGAAAATGGCAGGTATTTGTTTTGGAGAAATATGCTTACCCCTACCATGCTTACCACTGGACCCCAGATGTTGTTCCCCATTGCACACCAAGGAGATCATTTGGAGCAAGCAGTTAGATTAATCCACCATTTTGCAAAGGTCAATAGAATACAAGAACGATATGTAGTTTCTAGCATGCATAGTGAGCCATGTTGTTATCTCTGTCAATAATCATAAATTGGTTGTTAGTGTACTTCCGAGTTAAATCACGATTTTGAGCAAATGCTGTCTGTTTGTGGAATCATGTTCAACATTTGACACTAGTTTGAAGTCTGAGTTTTGCAAGCACAAGCTAGTTGTTTGAATCACTGTCACTCTCACTGTGAGCAAATGGTTTACATAGCATTCCAGCATTGAAATTTATAATTTCACATAGCATGATATTGAATGTGTCCAAATCTAACAATTTAGGTAAGAGAATCTTTCATGAAAGCTGTTGTTTAGAAACATTACAGGCATTTAATGGTAACCCTACAAGGGTTGTGTACAACATGAAGAGTGCCCTATAATAATGAGAATGGAGCAGTTTTGCTGCACCTAAAGTTAATGCAAATTGAATCTTGATGGCTAAGTCATTAATCATTAATCAAATGCTAATACAGCTGGAAATTGAGTCTGTAAATTAAGTATTCCTTTTTTTCCACACCATCCACCATACACGACAAACAACTTTCTTTCAAAAGAACTTCAATCACCACTTTTTTTTAAGAATAACCGCACCTTTTTTCATGCTAGCCCTCATTACTCAGACCATTGAGGATAGGATTTGGGATGTCATGTTGAGGTTGCACTGGACCTTATTGAGGCCACTTTTGAAGAACTGTGTACAGTTCTAGTTATTCTACTATGGAAAAGATGTTGTCACTATGGGTATTTGAGTTATAAGGAGAGGTTGGATAGGCTGACACTTTTTCACTGGAGTGTAGGAGGTTGAGGGGTAACCTTATGGATGTTTATAAGTTATATGGGGCATAGGTTAAGGTGAACGGTAAAGGTCTTTTCACTAGGGTGGGGGAGTTCAAAACTAGGGGGCCTTTTTTAAGGTGAGAGGAGAATGATTTAAAAGGGACCTGAGGTGGAACCTTTTCCACACAGAGAGTGGTGCTTACATGAAATGAACTGCCAGAGGAAGTAGCAGATGCAGACACAGAACTTTTAAAAGATATTTGGACAGGTGCATGAATAGGAAAGATTTAGAGGGATATGGGCCAAATGAAGGCAAACAGGACTAGTTTAGTTTGGGAATCTGGTTGGCTTGGACAAGTTGGACCAAAGAGTCTGTTTCTGTGCTCTGTGACTCTCTGACATGAATAGGGAAGGCAATGGTGTTGAGGTACTTTTGCTGGGCTGATACTCAAGTAGGTAATGATACAGGAACTAAGTTAAGCTTGAATTCCGTCATGGTAAAGGATGGAATTTGAATTCAACAATAAACAGCAATTAACAGTGTAATATCCATGAACCTATTATGTTATTAAAATAAAAAGTTTAGGGCTGGAAAACTATCAACCTTACCTGATCTAGCCTATAAGTGATTTCAGGTCCACAGCAATATGATTCACTCTTAAATGTACTCTGAAATGCTCTCTAACAAGCCAGTTGTATCAACTATTAAAGAACTCAAACAAAAAATATGGAATGGATGGATCATCTGGCTTTGACGAAGGCACTGGAAACTATAAATTCAACCTGCCAACTCTGCAAAGTCCTCCTTACTGACATCTGGGAGCTAGTGCCAAAACTGGGAGAGATATCAGGCAACAGCCTGATATGATTCCATCAGTAAGATTTATGTCCTAGATAACACAGTCATCATCCCAAATGTGCATGACTGCAGCAAAGATCAATTAGAAGTGGCAGCACATTGGTAACAGTGAGAAGAGCATTGTCTTGAGAGTCTTAAAGTCTCAGAGCATCAAATCGTACGTGGGCAAGGAGCAGCACTTGGCATACCCAACAATAAAGTGTCAACTCGATGAAAAATAGACTATGCATGTCAAAGAGCAGAATCATACTCCAATACGAATCTAAAACCTCACGGCCAAGGATGTCCCCCACACTACAAATCACTATTAAGCCAAGGATCAACCCTAATTCAAATGAAGATTGTAGGATGGCATGCAAGAGCATCACCATGCATGCCCAATAATGGCGTCAAACTGATGAAACTATGAAAGTAAGGACTACTTTAATGCGAAACAGAACAGCAGTAAGGGATAGATAGAGTTAAAGTGACTCCACCACCAACAGATCAAATCTCGTCACATTTAGTCATGAATTGTGGTAGAAAATTAAGCAACTCACTGGAGGAGGAGGAACCACCAAATATTCCTATCCTCAATGACTGGGGAGCCCAGCAAATCAATGCAAAATAAAAGATTGAAGAATTTGCAACAATTTTTTGCCAGAAGTGCTGGATAGATGATCCATTTTGGGCTCCTCCAGAAGTTCCTAGCATCACAGATGCGTATCTTCAGTCAATTCATTCCCATGATAAAGAATCATGTTGTGGCACTGAATGCTGCAAAGGCTATGTACCCCGACAACATACTGGCAATAGTACTGAAGATGCATGCTCCAAGACTTGCTGTGTCCCTAGCAAAGCTGGTCCTGTCAACTATGCAATAATGTGGAAAATTGTTGATATACTGTAATTAAAGAATGCTTCCCAATCTATTACCTCAATCAGGGAAGGGACTGGAACTCTTACTTGTGATTCTAAAAAGCACAATGCTGCATTTCGGAGATTTTACTCCAAATTATATGAGTTGGAAGGCTGTGAGGGAGGATCTGGATCTTCCATGAGTGATTTCCAAACAAGCATCTCTCCTTAATGCTGCTATAACAGTGCAAGAGGTACAGAAGGCAGTGAAGCAGCTTCAAAGTGGAAAGGTGTCCAGCCCTGATGGTCTCTCCAGTGAATTCTACAAAGAATTTATAAATATATTGTCAGGGCTGATGCGCGACATGTACAATTACTCAGACAGTCATTGTTACCTCCTGCCATCAATGAGAGAGGCTAATATCTCTCTCATTCTTAAGAAAGGGAAGACCCCAGAGGATTATGCTGCTTATAGGCCCATCTCACTTTAAAATTCTGATTTTAAGATTTTGTCCAAGACTATTGCATTAAGGTTGGAAATGGTGTTGCCTTCCATTGTCAAAGAGGACCAGATGGCTTTTATAAAGGGCTGCAGATCCTCCAACAATGTTAGGAGATTACTTAATATGGTCCAAGCGTGTCAGCAGCAATCAGTTCAGGGATTAGTAATCTCTTTAGATGCAAAGAAGGTATTTGACCGGTGAAGTGGCCGTATCTTTTTTATACCCTGGAACAGTTTGGTCCAGGTGAAGTCTTTATTAGGTGGGTAAAGGTCCTTTATAGTGATCCTCTGGCTGCAGTTCTCACCAATGGAGTAAGATCCAGTAATTTTAGTACCTGTAGGGGCAGATGGCAAGATTGTCCCCTCGCACCTCTACTTTTAACATTGGTGATTGAATCGCGGGCAGATGCTATCCATTGGGATCCTAACATAACTGCCCCAGAGGTGGGATCAAAGACACATAAAATCACATCATATGCAGATGATGTTCTTATCTTTCTGTCGAACTCAGTAGTTTCTGTATCCCATTTGATACAATATATTAATTTGGTTGTAAGTTTGCTCGTTGAGCTGGAATGTTTGTTTTCAGATGTTTCATCACCATACTAGACAACATCATCAGTGAGCCTCCAGTGAAGTGCTGGTGTTATATCCTGCTTTCTATTTATGTGTTTAGGTTTCCTATGGATGGTGATGCCATGTTTTAATTTATTTGGCTCCTTTTTGGGCTATAAGATTAATTTTTTTCAAATCGGAGGCTATGCC
This sequence comes from Chiloscyllium plagiosum, assembly GCF_004010195.1. Taxonomy (NCBI): domain Eukaryota; kingdom Metazoa; phylum Chordata; class Chondrichthyes; order Orectolobiformes; family Hemiscylliidae; genus Chiloscyllium; species Chiloscyllium plagiosum. The sequence goes on along the minus strand of NC_057731.1, from coordinate 42,302,218 downwards.
TATGGGGTGTCTTGGGGGAATATCTGTTGAGGGTGATTCATGGTTTCCCTTTAAGCGGTCTCAGGGGTTTTTATTTATTTAGGTATTTTTGTTATTCCTGTCTTTGATCAATTATTTAAGGCTAATTTTAGCCACTTGCTTGACAAGATTAAGCAAGACCTTCAAAGATGGGAGGCTCTTCCAATATCCTAGTTAGGACAGTAGCCATTATTAAAATGAATGCCCATCCTCATTTAATATACCCTATGCAAATTCTTCCCTTGATTTTTCCCTGGCAAATACTTAGGAAACTTAATAGCTGGTTTAGTTCTTTTATCTGGCACCACAGGCAGGCACTTATGAAGCTCGCCAAATTGCAATTGCCCCAAGGGCTGGGGGGAGTGCACCTCCCAAATATTAGAAGATATCAATTAGGCTCCCTTTTATCTTTTGTGAGTGACTGGGCTTGTGAGGACCTGGCATCAGTATGGTTGGATATTGAGGCCTCCCAGGTAAAGTGTCCCCTTATTAGCCAGTTGTTCTGAGATAAAATGAGGACAGTTGCAGAGTACCAACATCATCCAATAATTATTATTACTGTCAAAGCATAAAGGGCAATGTGGCAGATTGAGGGTAATATATTTAAAACTTCTTTTCTTACTCCTATTGTTGGTATGCCAGGGTTCCGGCCAGGGATAATGGACCCTGAGTTCTAACTCTGGGCAACTAGGGGAGTTTCCTGTTTGGATGACTTACTTGGGGGTAAAACATTGATGTCCTTTGACCAAATAAGCTGCAAGTATGGATTATTTAGCAGAGACGTTTTTCATTTTTTTCAGATTAGGTGTTTTATTCAAAAAGGAACCATGCTCTTGACTGGCTCTTACAGATCCGATACAGAGAAGACAGTGCTTCATGCCAAGAGCACTTGCTCGGTTAGTGCTCTTTATTATCTGTGGGGGGATAGTTCCTCGGATGATTTTGAGCGACTATGTGTGATCTGGGAGAGAGAGTTCGGAGTTGATATTTCCTCTGAGACAGAGGAGGATATCTGTGAAAGTGCAAAAAAGATTTTGATCTGTAATAGGACCAATGTCATGCAGCTATAGATTCTTCGTAGAGTCCATCTGGCCCCAGACCATCTCTCGAAATTGAAGGTGGGAGTATCCTCAGTGTGTCCCAAGTGTAAAATAAGTACTGGTACTCTCACTCACTGTCTGTGGTCCTGCTACAGTTCTGTACGTACTGGAATGCTGTGGCAGGGGTAATAGGAAGGGTCTTGGGGACTGAAGTTCTCTTCTCCTGGGCCTGCCCAGTTTATCTTCTTTAGACACTCATAGGAAAAAACTTTTTAATCTCCTTACTTTCTGCATGAGGAAAATTATTTAGATGCACTGGGTGTCTGAAAACTTTCTGGGCCTGTCATGTTGGCGTAAGCTAATCAAATATGGTGCACAAAAAAAACTGAACATTTTTATAAGACATGGCAGCCCTATTTGGATTACTCAGGCGCAGATTTGTCTGCCATTTTAATTAGGGCTTTTGTGTAGCCATGACAATCCGATTTAGCAAACTTGTACCCTGAGAGAAAGAATTTCAAATAAATGCGAGTGTTAAATTTAATGCTCTCGAAGGTCGGGAGCTATTGTTTCATTGTGCTGAGTGATTTTCTTTATTTATTACTTCTACTGGACCGTTTATCTTGCACGAGTTTGTTTTGTTTTATTTGTATTGTTTTTATTACTTTTTTAATATTCTATTATATATGTTGTTTTATTGTCATTTTGTAATTTTACAAAAAGAATTTTTTCAATAAAAAATTTAAAAAATATGAGTGACAAAGAACTCCCAAATTCCACTATTTAAAGAAAAAAAAATCAATTTATTCTTTAACTTTAAAAGTGAACGTTAAAAAACAACTATAATATATAACTATTAGCCTCCTTTCTCTTAAATGCTTGATATCTGCCTATCACTCTATAACAATAGACTGTTCCCATAAAACCCATATTAAAATTAACTTTTTCCAGTGTCCCACTCCATTACAGTGAAAACACCTAAGGCCTTTCACCTCCCTTTCACCCTGCTGGGCTTCTTTTTTAAACTGTGATAAACTATAACCAATGTGCTGTACTCTTTGTTTTGTACTGTAGGATCTCCCCTACTCCCAATTTCTATCCCACACAGGATGAAAGTCTTGCCAGAAGCTAAACTTTGCCTTACGCAGATGCATATTCATCTGCCATCTTTGCATCGCTTCTCACTTCTTGAACTTTCTGTTCATCCACACGCATTCTTATCATCTCTGGAAGTGAGTTTTTAAACTTCTCTAGCAGAATAATCTCTCTTAGAACTTCATTGGTCTTACCTATTTTTAAAGGTCCGCGCACACCTTTCAAAATAACTATGTTTAATTCTTTCAAACTCAAAATAAGTCTGATCTGGTGCCTTCTTTCTGTTTCTGAACCGCTGTGTATGCTTCTGGTACCAATTCATAAGCACTCAAAATAGCCTGCTTGACATCTTCATGATCTTTTGACCCCTCATCTGGCAGCAATGAAAATACCTCACTAACTCTGTCTACCAGCTTAGTCTGAACCCACAAGTTCTCTGACCACTTCTTCTGCCTAGCTAATTTTTCAAATGAAATAACAAAGGCATTGCTCATCAAAATGTGGCAGTGTTTTAACATATTTGTATATATCACTACCTTCTCTCTTCATCTCCATCCGTTAACTTGACTTTTCTAACCTGTCGCAACTTCTGAAGTTCAAATTCTCTCTCCCTTTCTCTTTTTCTCTCTCTTTTTCCATCTTTTTGCTCAGCTAAGAACCTTCTCTCTCTTTTTGCTCAGCTAAGAACCTTTTCCCTCTCTTTCCTTTTCCTCTCTCTTTTTCTTCTCTCATGGCTCTTCTTTCTGTTCTTTATCTTCTAACTCCATTTTCCTCAACTTAAATTTAAGTTCTTCTAACTCTACTGCACTTGTTTGTTTCTCTGACACACCTGAGTGCTTGACTAACTCCCTTATAATTTCAGCTTTACTTTTGTCCCTGGTTAGACCCAATTCTAACCTATTTGCTAATTCTAAAGGTATGGCCTTCTTCTGTTTCTGTTTCTAGATTTTCTTGGCAAATTTGGAAATCATCTTCAAACCCCAGAAACTCTTTAGCAATTTTAGGAGCCATTTCTCTCACTTTTAATTTAACCAACCACAAGTAACTGAAATTAAACAAATTGTCTCACCTACATTTTATTTAAAGATCTTGGGACACGAATTGGCAAGGGTTTAAAACTGCTAGGTCCTTTTGTACCCCAAATCTCAGATTGGATCTGTCTAAACCTGCCCAAATCACAGACCCGAGCCGCTAAACTGTTACGACACAGCGGTGAACCCTTCTGTTAATTCAACCAAACACACAGAAAAGCTCACCTTGCTTCACTTTAATCGGTTAAAGCTTGAGTGACAGAGAACTCCCAAATTCCACTGTTTATGGAAAAGATATCAATAGTTTCTTTCACTGTAGAAGTGAAAATTAAACAACTATTTGCAACTCATTAAGCCTCATTTATCTTAAATGCTTGTAACTGCCTACCACTCTATAACAATAGACTGTTCCAATTAAAACCCATATTAAAATAACATCCACTTAAGTTCAAAACCATACAGCAGCTGTCATCGTCGGTGTCTGTCTTCCTCTGGCTGAAGATTTCCCTGCGTCATCTTCTGTCTTTTACTGCAAAGATGTTTCATATGAAAAAGGTACCTTTGATAGAGAGTGTTTTGCTGGCAGTTACTCTGTCGATGGCAGTTTGTCTCTCTCTAACTTCCAAAATGTCTCCTTTTTTTATACCCCTAACATCAGATTGTCTCATTGGTTTGAGGTTGGCAAAGACAATAAATTCAAAATCGATTGGGTTTTAGAATCCTGGGGCACAATATAAACTGATTGGTTAGATTTGAATGGTGGTCAAAACAACTCAGGTATCTAGTTTACAACCAAATGTTACTTATTTTCAATTTTCCAGTACACTCTGAGGCTGCTCGTCAGTTACATGATAGGTGCCTGCAAGCTCTCAGTGCCAAACAGCCTTCACTCTCTCAAAGGTATGGTACATACCTTCAACTTCATAACACTATATCGTGGAGCACCTACACCAAATTCAAGGAACTCACTACTACCTTTTGAAGGTCAACTAGAGGTGGGCGATAAATGCTGGCTCAACCAATTTTGACATTTCATGAATGAATAAAAATAATATTACTTTCATCATATTTCTGCCATTATTTACAATTAATGGCTCATGAAGCACTGTGACCCATTTTGTACTGTAATTGACATGATGTCCTCTGTTCACTCGTGCCTATGCACTCTTTGAGGTTGATGGTGGAGGCTGCTAACATTTCTGGCTATATGGCTCAGACGAAAGTCAACGTTGGCCTGATAGAGAAGACACAGGCTCTTGCATCATGTCTACTGTATGAAACTCTGCACTGCGATGTACCCTGTAGACAATGATTCTAATGTGCTGCACTCCCTAGGCACAGACTGGACTGTGCCACATCACCTACACAGAATACATTATACTGCACCCTCTGCATGTAGACTGCACTATTGTGTGCCAACTGCACCCTGGCATGCTTCAAACACACACACACATACACACCAACTATTCTGAGTTAATCCCTTACATATTTACGTGCCTGAAAGGAGCAATTGAAGGTAATGTTATTGAAATTAAATAAATGATAAACCATAAAAATAGGGCATATGAAACAATATTGAAAAATAAATTTAAGACTACTGTATGAAATACTTACAAAGATGACTAACCAACATCGCAATGTCCAAGGTCATGAACTATCTTGCATTCATTGAAGAGACAGCAGGATGATATGTTTTGGGCTTAGCTCAACATGGACATCTACTTCAAACCCACCGACTCCCATAGCTACCCGGACTACACCCATTTCCAACACCTCCCCCCATCCTGCTAAAAACATCATTATACTTGCTTCCAATTCCTCCAACACCACCGTATCTGCTCCCAGGAGGAGCAATTCCAGTCCAGGACATCCCAGATGGCTTCCTATTTCAAGGATCTCAATTTTCCCAGCCATATGGTCAACAATGCCCTCCAAGCATATCTCCTCCATCACATCTCTGCTCTTGAACCCGACCCATCCAACCGCAACAAGGATAGAATCCCTCCGGTCCTCATCTTCCACCCCACTAATCTCTGGAAACAGTGCATTATCCTCCACTATTTCTGCCACCTACAATCAGATCCCACCACTAGAGATAAATTCCCCTCCTCACCCCTACCTGCATTCCTGATGGAGGGCGTTTGCCTGAATTGTCAATTTTCCTGCTGTTTGGATGTTGCCCGACCTGCTGTGCTTTTCCAGCACTATTCTAATCTTGACTGCATTCCGCAGAGACCATTCCTCTGTGACTCCATTAGGTCCACACCCCCCACCAGCCCATTGTCCACTCCTGGCACCTTCCCTTCCCTTGGCATCACCCTCTTGAACTGTTCTACTTCTCCACCTTCCTTCCCATCTATCCGCTCCACTTTTCCCTCCGACTTATCATCATCACCCCCTCACCTACATCTAACTATCCCTTCCCAGCAACCTCCCACCCCCCAACATTCTTGATGAAGGGCTTATGCCTGAAATGTCAACCCTCCTGTGCCTCAGATGTTGCCTGCCTGCTGTGCTTTTCCAGTGCCAAACTTTTTGACTCTAATCTCCAGCATTTGCAGTCCTCACTTTCTCTCTTGAGCTGATATCATGTCTGGTGTAAAACCTGCTCCCACACCACCTCCTTCACCTCCGACCAAGGCCCCAAAGAATCCTTCCACATCATGCAGAGATTTTTCTGCACATCCAAACACCTTATCTACTGTGTCTGTTGCTCTCGATGTGGTTTCCTCTACATTGGGGAGACAGGACGCCAACTCATGGAACATTTCAGGGAACAGCTCTGGGACACACACCAAACAACCCCACTGCCTTGTGGCCAACCACTTCAACTTCCCCTCCCACTCCACCATGAATGTGTAAGTCCTAGGCCTCCTCCAATCAAGCCACCCAACACCTGGAGGAAGAATGCCTCATCTTCTGCCTCAGGACCTTCCAACCACAAGGCATCAATGCCGACTTCACCAGTTTCCTCATCTCTCCACCCCACCTCATCCCAGTTCCAACCCTCCAACTCGATGCTGCCCTCTTGAATTGTCCTACCTGTCCATCTTCCTTCCTATCTATCTGTTGCACTCTCCCCTCTGACCTATCACCATCACCCCCCACCTGCATTTAACTATCACCTTCCCCTCCAGCCTCCTATTTATCTCTTAGCGCCATTCCCCCCACACCCCAACATTCTTGATGAAGGGCTTATGCCCGAAATTTCGACCCTCCTGCACCTCGGATGCTGCCCGACCTGCTGTGCTTTTCCAGCACCACACTTTTCAACTTCGATCTCCAGCATCAGCATTCCTCACTTTCTCTCGAGCCGTTATATCATGTCTGGTCAAGCAGAATGGCCTTCGTATTGTTGGCTTAAATTTGATGCCTTGACTGATATACCTGCCACTGGAGAGAGTGTTATGATCATTAAAGCCTTGCAGTTTACAGGAATCAGATTTGTAGTTCATTTTGCACTGGGTGCTATTCATGATCTGAGGTTCAAGAAATTGAAAAACAGCTGTTTTCACCTCCGACTCTCTATTCTGTAATTGGAGGAAAGCCTCACAATGTAATTTAATTTCATACATGTTGAATTTAATACAAGTTGATACTTTGATCTAACCAATCTGATTGGAGACAGCATTAAATTAATCACCCAAAGTAAGACCATTTACTGTACATTTTGTCAAAATATCACAGAAATATACTAAACTTTTACTTTCAAAATGTATGCAATGTTGAGATATGTTTAATTAATATGCAAATGAGTTGACAAAAGCCATGATTTAATTGTGAACCATGTCATCAAGTAGTAAGACTCTTCTGGAGAGATTGTAACTGATAAAGCTCATTTTATCCCACTGTTTTAGTTCCCTGACTGGTGGAAACAGACAATCTTTCATATTTCAAAGAGATTACTTCTCATTCTACTGAGCTCCAGTGCAGAAAGGCCCAAATTACTCAGATTATCATCAACACATTCATTTACTAAGTGAGTGAGAGATTGAATAAGAATGTAGAGACTGAATTTGAGCCAGAAACATATTTCAAATCATTTGTATTAATAATTTTTTTTTTCTCTGACCAATTTATCGTTTTGCAATTATTTCCATTTGCTCAGCGAGCAGTTTGCATTCCCTTCATATCTTAATCTTTTTTTTTCGTTTTAAGATTTGGTACAACTTTAAACATTTATATCCAAGTTTGTTTATTCCTGAGAAAAAATGAGAACTTGACCGTTTACATGAAAAAAACTGGATACCCAATATAGGATATAAATAGCCGAGGCTCCTTTACAGATCCTCGTGGAACTCCACTCTTCAATGCTACCAACTTGGTAACACCCTGTTAATGGCCATACTCTGCTTCATGTTCATTAATCAATCATATATACATGCGGATATGTTACCTCCAACTTCATAGCCCTCATCTTGCTCATTTACTTTTTGTGTGGCATATTATTGGATGCCTTTTGTAAATCCATCTATACTAAATCAATGTCTCCTTTACCTACTCCACTAATCACATCTTCAAAAGTAAACCAAAAGCAGGATTGCCCTATAGTAAAGCTAAATTCACCTGTCCTAGTCATATCAGAATTTAAGTTAATCCACTTTCTTTTATTAATTCCAGCATTTTCCCAATGATTGTTGTTAAGTTAACTGGCCTGTAGTTCAGTTTTCTTTCTGCCTCCTTTCTTGAAAACAAAGCAAACCATTTATTAACTTCTAATAGTAATTCAGTCAAAGGAATGTACAGCCTGGAAACAGACCCTTGGACCCAGCTTGTCCATGCTGAACAGACATCCTAAATTACTTTAGTCCCATTTGCCAACATTTGACCCATATCCCTCTAAACCCTTCCTATTCATGTTCCCATTCAGATGCCTTTTAAATGTTGCAATTATACCAGCATCCACCACTCCCTCTGGCAGCTCATTGCATACATGCACCACCCTCTGCGTGAAGAAGTTGCCCCTCACAGCTTTCCCTACACACCTTAAACCTATGCCCCCTAGTTTTGGACCCATCTACCCTGGGGAAAAGACCTTGGCTATTCACCCTATATACCTCTCGTGATTTTATAAACTTCTCAGCTTCCAATGCTCCAAGGAAATTAGCCCCAGCCTATTCAGCCTGTCCCTATAGCTCAAACCCTGCAACCCTGGCAACATTCTTGTAAATCTTTTCTGATCCCTTTCAAGTTTCATGACATCTTTCCTGTAGTTGGGAGACCAGAATTAAATGTGGTATTCTAAAAGTGGCCTAACCATTGTCCTGTACAGTCGCAACATGATCTCTCAACCCCTATACTCAATGCACTGACCAATAAAGGCAAGCGCACCAAACTGATGCCGACCAATCTGACGGGACAATTCTAAACTTAAGCAAGTTTGGAAAACCATTGACAGAGAGATAATGGGCATACTAGCTATCTCATGACTAAGATGTAGGCATCAGGTCTGGAAATTTGTCAGATTTTAGTCCTTTAATGTTTTTGACTCGAACAATGTGCTACATTAAAGTCCTTCATCATTTTCAGCCACTGTTACTGTTGATTTTAGGAAAGAAACTTGATTTCCACTGTGAAGACTGACAAAGTATTTGTTCAATGCCTCTGCCATGTCCTCATTCTATGATATTTTCCATGTCTCTGCTTCTAAGGAACCAACATTTACTTTAACTTTTCAGATACCTATTAAAATGGACAATTTAAAAACATCTTACTAGTTTATTGCCATTTTTATTGTTCTGCTTTTGACTTCTAAAACACTCCCAATTCTATGACATGCTTTTCATTTTGCAAAATTGTGAGTCTCTTCTTCTAATCTAATACTGGGATTACATGTATAACTGTGAACTATGAAAACTGTAAGATATTAAACTGTTTCAACACTCCTTGGCTAAACAGGTCTTTCATTTCTCCCCTCCCACACCCCAAGAAGGAAATGAACATAACTTTTTGGAAACATGGCCAAAGGTTTAATGTGTGTTGTGATCCAAAGCTGATTGGCTGAATGACTTTAGAAAGCTAGCCAAGCAAAGCTTTTAGGGAGAAAAAAGATGGGGTTTATTGCATGTAAAATTGCTGGAAAACTTAGCACTGAAAGAGACTATGGGGCCTTGAGCTGTTGGTTTTCTACTAGCTATGTTGTAGAGGTTTGTTTTTGGTTTTCACAAACCCAAGAAGTCAGAAGTTGAAAAATCACACAACACCAGGTTATAGTCCAACAGGTGTATTTGGAAGCACTAGCTTTCGGATTGCCATTCTTTCATCAGATCATAAGACACAATTTATAGCAAATGTTTACAGTGTCATGCAACTGAAATGATATATTGCAAAAGATATATGCAATAACCTTCACTCAAGTAGTGTCCCCATGCTCAGTCAGCCTGGCACGGGTGTCCACTTCCATTGGAATGTCCTGTAACTCATACTCCACTTGCAGCATTTTCTGATGACAAAGCCAGTTGTAGTACCTGTGCTTTAGATTGGTCACATCATTAATCCCAGATACTATGCAGTCTCTCAGCATCTCATTTAGGGTTAAACCAAAGTCACATGCCTCTGTCAGTCCTCAAACATCAAAAATTCTAGTATGGGCTCCCTGGTTCTCAAACTGCTGAGTAAAACCCATAGCATCTCAGAGTTAGAGAATGCTTAGGGATTGTAACATTCCTTAGACAAATCCATCAACTCTTGAAAGATTTTTGTATCTGGTGCCTCAGGGAAAGTTCGGCTTCTAAAAACTAAAATAAAAACCCAGCAGGCCCACAAACTGTTAAGAGTTAGAAATCACGCAACACCAGGTTATAGTCCAAAAGGTTTATGTGGAGGCAGTTGCTTTCACCACACTGCTCCTTCATCAGATGGTCATGGAGTATAAGATCGTAGGACACAGAATTTATAGCAAAAATTTACAGTGTGATGTAATTGAAATTATATTGAAAAAGACCTGGATTGTTTTAGTCTCTCATCTTTTAGAATGGGCATGTTGGTTTCAGTTCTTTCATAGGTAGCGCAATCTGGTTACCTTTGATTGTAGACCATGGAGTTCTGTAATTACATTTCCTGATGAGTTAGTTTTGATTATATTGGAGAGATGCCTGATACATCATACACCAATAGGGCTGTTAACTAGCGCAATTAAAGCTAACGAGTCATGTACAAGGCAGCGCTTTCTTCTGCAAGGCTTAATTGCATTGGGGCATTACCTATCACACTGACCTCTAAATCCCTAGCCACTGAACATATGGAGGAACAACATAGTATACTGTGGCACACAGGTAGCAGTCCTATCCATTCATCATTACAGCGGTGTAATTTGCCCATTGGTACCAGTAGTCAGTACGTGCATAAGGCCATGAGGGGGAACTAGGCTCCACACATCTTACTCTAGGTTTTTCTATTAGGTGCCGTTGTGCCTTGGCACTACCAGGTCAGATCTGCCAAGTCTGCCAGGTTGGTGGTCTCCAAATCTGCACAGGGGTAGAATAGTGTGGTACTGGGGAGAGGGGCATCATTGGGTGTGCCCAAGTCATCGCTGGCCATACACAGTTAAGAGAAAGGCTGCCTCCCATTGACTCATTGTTGGGAGTTTCAGAGTTGCCAACATCACCGAAAATCTCACCTATCAACTGATCTGAGCTCCGTGGAGAAGTATCAATTTCCTGCGCTTCCTGTTTGTCATCCACTGCCCCTTCTTCACTCCCACTTACCCCTGATCCAATGTCAGATTATACCAGAACTGTCCAACAGATACAATGATTAAGATGATACCATGTAGATTGTCCCTTTACTTGGACTGCTGTTGGTTATGCCTTGGTCACCTTAGTGAAGGGTCCTTCCCTTCTTGGCTCATTCCACTTTCTTCAGAATACTTGCACGTAAACCAGCTCCTTTTGTGTTTTCTGTGTGGATAAACTCATGTATCATAGTTAGTTGCTGCACATACTGCTTTAGTTCTACCTCTAATTGTTCTAAATTGGGTCCTTTATATGGACTTCTCCAACTGGGTGCCGGCTTGGGTCTACTGATGAGCATTTTGTGTGGGATCAAACTTGTCATCGCTTAGCCTGCACATCGTAATGCATTAATGCCAGTGGCAGTGCATCAATCCAATTTAGGTTAGTACTTGCACAAATCTTACTCAGCTTGGCTGTCAGAGTTCCATTAATCCTTTTCACCATGCCTTGTGACTGGGGATAATACATACATCAAATCTCAGCTTAATTCTCAAGGTTTGCCGTACCAGTTTAACTTTTTGGATAACCCATCATCTGAGCTGACCCATTATCTGATCTGATTTCTGATGGTATGCCAATTCTTGGAATAACTTCATTTGTCAAAATATTCCTACTCCCGAGTCTTTACAGAGTGTTGCCTCTACCTGTCAATCTGTCAATCACCACCAACATACCTTTTCCCTCTCACTTTCTTTATCATGTCCACATAGTCAGTCAATCACAATGCTTAAATGGTCCCTATTGGGGTCATTATTCTTTTTTAACATTTTGAGCGCATTGTGACAAGATGTCATCCACTGACGCCTGTAGGTAGGTCAATCAGAACTGGTCCTTTTCTATCTTCCTCATTACATCTCCCCTTGCACAATGATCCAACCCATGTGCTTCTGAAATGAGAATAGTTAGATGGGTAGGCGCTATCCACAAACCTTCATCTATGCTCCACAGGTTGTCTTGGTTTCGCCTGGCTCCTCTTTGTCTCCACTGTTTGTTCTGCTAAGGTTACCTTACCTTACATCTCAATTATATCTTCCATTGTAGGCTCCAGATCCAACCACAGTTGGGGCGCAATAATAGCTGAGCTGCACCCAGAGGCTGTCTTAGCCGCTTCATCTGCGGCCTGATTCCCCTTTGTCACCATATTGTTTCCCTTCCTGTGTACCTGACATTTTATGAGAGCCAATAATTTAGGTCTCATTAAAGTTGTCAACTCCTTAATCTGCTGACAATGCTGTATGGGGTCACCGTTGCTTTTCCTGAAGCCTGTTTCCAAACTGCCCCGAACAGGTGACATAGCCCATGGGCATAGGCCAAATCTATATGGATATCAGCTTTCTCACCCTCCATCAACTCACATGCTGCCGTCAGTGCTTTACTCTCCGCTAACTGGGCTGAACAGGGTTGCGGACAAGCTTCCAATTTGATTGTCTTGAACTGTTCTTGTTGCACACTGAAAATCCTGCCTGATTCCCATCACAATCCCAACAGTATGAGCCACCTATGAATAGAACCTTTTTATTCTCATCAACCAGCGCCTCAGATTGTAAGTTCGCCCTCAACTTAGCATATGTCTTCACCTCCCTTATACAATCATCGGGCTTTCCCTCAAACTCCAGTGGAACATAGTCGGCCATATTCCTTGAGCACATATCTGTATAGTTATTTCTGGAAAGGTCAGTAACATACAATATGCTATTATCCTGGCCGGTGTTAAAACAAATTGTCCTTTACCTAACAGTTCTGCCACCTTATTGTGTATGCAGAATTACAGGATAACCCATTGCTATGGAGTATACTTTCTCATTTGCATAATGTACTGCCACCACCCCCTGTCACCTGGGAGAATACTGCAGCAGCAGTGCCTATTGGACACAGAGGTGAAAAACCTTTTTGTAATTGGGCAAGGCTAATGCCGGAACTGACTGCAGTTCTTGCTTAATGATATTGAAAGCAGTTTCAGCTTCATCACTCCACAGCAGAACATTCAAGTTTGTGTGCCCAGCCTCCATTATCTTCCTCAGGGGAGCCATAATTTCAGCATATTCCCCAATCCACTCTAAGCTAAAACCTGCCATTCCCAACAATGTCATCATCTGCCCTACTGTATCAGGTCTGGGGGCTCTAGCTATTCATTCAATCTGACCCAGTGCTATCAACTTAATCCCTTCAGATATCAACCTTCCCTAATACTCAACCTACTGCTTGCAGAATTGTAGCTTCTTCCTGGACACCTTATCACCTCCATAAGCCAACCTTTCTTAAAGGAAAATGGTGTCTTGCTTACATTTTTCCTGACCATCTGAACAGACTGGCAAATCATCCACATACTGGATTAGAGTACCTTCAAATGGTACACCATCAAGGTCTGCCTTCAGCACTTGATTAAATACATGTGATGAGTGCTTAAATCCCTGTGGCATTCTCGTATAAGTGTACTGTTTGCCTCTTATAATAAAATGCAAACAAGTACAGGCATTGTTCCGCCAGTGGAAAACCAAAACAAAAGGCAGAGTATAAATTGATAAATGAAAACCAACCTGCCTCTGGTAATACATTGGTTAACAGGGTTTGGAAGTACTGCCGCCAATCTTCCGCTACTGAAACGAAGGTTGTTGAGGAAGGTCTGTCTGCTGAGTCAGTATGGGTCACAGCAAGAGAGCAGCCACCTCATTGGGGGTTTTCTACAGACCACTTAATAGCAGTAGAGAGATTGAAGAACGCATAGGCAGGCAGATTCTGGAAAAATGCAGAGGTAGCAGGGTTGCAGTTACGGGTGATTTCAACTTTCCCAATGTCGACTGGAACCTTGAAGTGCAGATGGTTTGGATGGAACAGTTTTTGTCAGGTGTGTTCAGGAGGGTTTCCTTACTCAGTATGTAGGCAGACCGACGAGGGGAAAGGCCATTTTGGATTTGGTGCTCGGCAATGAGCTAGGACTGGTGTCAGATCTCGTGGTGGGAGAACACTTTGGTGACAGTGATCACAACTACCTAACATTTAACATAGCCTTAGAGAGGGAAAGGAGCAGTTACCAAGGGAAGATATTTAATTGGGGAAAAGGAAATTATGACGCTATGAGACAGGAGTTAGGAAGTACAGACTGGGAGCAATTGTTCCACAGAAAGGGCACAGCAGACATGTGGAGACTGTTTAAGGAGCAGTTGTTGTGCATGATGCATGCATTTATTCGTCTGAGACAGGTAAGAAGGGGTAAGATTAAGGAAGCTTGCATGACGAGAACAGAGAAGCTTCTCGTCAAAAGGAAAAAGGCAGCTTACGAAAAGTGGAAGAAGCAAGGATCTAGCACAGCTTTAGAGGATTACAGACTTGCTAGAAAGGAGCTCAGAAATGGACTGAGGAGAGCCAGCAGGGGGCACAAAAAGGCTTGGCAAATAGGATTAGAGAGAATGCAAAGGCATTTTACTCATACGTGAGAAATAAGAGAATGATCAGGGAGAAGATAGGGCCAATCAGGGATAGCAGAGGTAACTTGTGCGTGGAGTCTGAGCAGATAGGGGAAGCCCTAAATGAGTATTTTGCTTCAGTTTTCACCAAGGAAAGGGAACTTGTTGTGAATGAGAACTTTGAGGAGTTAGGATGCAGGCTTGACCAGATCAAGATTGATGAAGTTGATGTGCTGGAAATTTTGGAAAACATTAAGATTGATAAGTCACCAAGGCCAGACCAGATTTATCCTCAGGTGCTCTGGGGAGTGAGAAGAGGTTGCTAAACTGCTGGCGAAGATCTTTGCCTCCTCACTCTCCACAGGAGTCATACCGGAGGATTGGAAGGAGACGAATGTTGTTCCTCTTTTCAAGAAGGGTAATAGGGAAATCCCTGGCAATTGCAGACCAGTCAGTCTTACATCAGTGGTCAGCAAAGTTTTGGAAAGAATTCTGAGGGATAGGATCTATGACTATTTGGTAAAGCATAGCGTGATTAAAGGCAGTCAGCATGGCTTTGTGAGGTGCAGGTCATGCCTCACAAATCTTATTGAGTTCTTCGAGGAGGTGACAAGACAGGTGGATGTAGGTCGAGCAGTGGATGTGGTGCATATGGACTTCAGCAAAGCATTTGATAAGATTTCCCATGGTAGGCTTATTCATAAAGTCAGGAAGTATGGGATACAAGGAGATTTGGCTATTTGGATTCAGAATTGGTTGGCTGACAGAAGGCAGAGAGTGGTTGTAGATGGAAAGTATTCTGCCTGGAGATCAGTGTTTACTGGGGTCCCGCAGGGTTCTGTTCTTGGACCTCTGTTCTTTGTAGTTTTTATAAATGACTTGGACGAGGAGGTTGAGGGGTGGGTTAGCAAATTTGCAGATGACACTAAGGTTGGAGGTGTTGTTGATAGTATCGATGGCTATTGCAGGCTGCAGCGCGACATGATGCAGAGCTGGGCTGAGAAACGGCAGATGGAGTTCAAACTGGATAAATGCGAAGTGATGCATTTCGGAAGGTCAAACTCGAATGCTGAATATAGGATTAAAGACAGATTCTTGATAGTGTGGAAGAACAGGGGGATCTGGGTGTTCAAGTGCTTAGATCCCTCAAAGTTGTCACCCAAGTGGATTGGGTTGTTAAGAAAGCATATGGTATTTTGGCTTTCATTAACAGGGGGATTGAGTTTAAGAGCCGCGAAGTTTTGCTACAGCTCTACAAGTCCCTGATGAGACCACATTTGGAATATTGTGTCCAGTTCTGGTCGCTCTACTATAGGAAAGATATAGAGGCTTTGGAGAAGGTACAAAGAAGGTTTACCAGGATGCTGCCTGGACTGGAGGGCTTGCCTTATGAAGAATGCCTTATGAAGAAAGGTTGAAAAAGCTCAGACTTTTCTCTCTGGAGAGAAGGAGGAAAAGAGGAGACCTGATTGAGGTATACAAGATAATGAGAGGAATAGATAGAGTCAATAGCCAGAGACTTTTCCCCAGGGCAGGATTGTCGGGTACGAGGGGTCATAGTTTTAAGATATTAGGGGAAAGGTATAGAGGAGATGTAAGAGGTAGGTACTTTACGCAGAGAGTTGTGAATTCATGGAATTTGTTGCCAGTGATGGTGGTGGAAGCAGAGTCATTAGGTATATTTAAATGACTGCTAGACAGGCACATGGAGAGCAGTGAGTTGAGGGGTGCATAGGTTAAGTTATTATATTTCTTATTAGGATTAAACCTCTGCACAACATAGTGGGCCAAAGGGACTGCTCTGTGCTGTACTTTTCTATGTTCTATGTACTTCATTTACTGCTGTCAGATTATGCACAAGTCTCCATTTGGATTTCTCAGTTTTAGGACTGGCAGCAGCGGAGTTTCACTGGGGCTGCTTGTTTCCTTAAGTACTCCTGCTTCAAACAGTCCCTATCTCGTTGATGGTATTCCCTCTTCTGCTTCTGGTTTTAAGGGATATTGTTAATCTTCTAGGTGGAAATGCTTCCCATTTTAATCTTATCTCTGACTGACTTGCTGATTTCACTTTTCCAACATCTGTGACCAGAAAACAGTTGGCAATGCATCCAACCTTTTATCCCTTTGGTGGCTATCCTCTAATTATCATTGGCATATCTCAGTGGGGAGTCACCTAGACTTCCTTTGGGTTTCCCATCATTTGTATACAAGTTGCAAGCCTAACAGTCACTATTGCCAGATATCCAGACCTCTAGTGTCACCTCCTGCCCAATCACTAATTTCTGCTTGTTTTACCATGGGTCCCAAGTCCTTAGACTGGTGTCCCTCATTTCCTAGCATCGTCACATGGGGTGCAGTGCCTGGTACACTGTACAATTTTTCCAGAAGTTCTTTTATTTATCATGCCATTCCCTGCCTGCCTATTATAGCTTCACTCTAAGTGTTGCTGGGTGACCACCTCTCAGTGCTATCACCTTTCCAGCGTCCTGAAGTCTTGCCAAATATCACTGTGCAATGCAGTTCAGATTTGGGCGGTTTAGCCTTAGGTAGCACAGCTAGAATATCTTCTTTCCATTTTCCCCAGATACCCCAAATGTAGCAATTTCCTTCTCCTATCCACATTGGCGTTTCTGGCTTCCTGCATTAACTGGGTACTTTGCCCTTTCTACACTTAAATCCTTTTGAGTACATTCTAATTTTAATTCTAGTTTTAGCAAAGTGTCTCTGCCCAGCAAATTAACCGGAGTACACTTGGACACCAGTATCAGCAAGACTATTTCTCTGCTTCCCATTTTTAAACTTTTCCCATTTGTCCACTGCTAGACCCGTTTGGGGCCTCCTCTTTTGCCCACTTTTTTACTTTCCTATGCTCTTTCCACGGGTCATTCTCCTTCTGACGCCATTTGACATTCCTTTCAGCTCAGAAATGCCTCGTAGACTTGCTTTCGTATTGTCCGCAATAACCTAAAATTCCTCCTCCAAACCCTCTTTGTATTTTTGTATTTGCCATTTCTCCATTATCATCCTCCCTTCGTCTTCTCTTTGATCGACCCCTTTACTGCCTACCTTCTTTGGTTCAGTTTATTTTTCTCGTCCTTGTCCTCAATCTATTCAATTTCTCCTATTTCTAGTATTCCCTTTATTAAGGGACACTACTTTGGGTTTCCGGTGTTCGGGTAATGAGGGTGTCTAACTCTTTCAAGTCTGGATATAGAGACTCACCTTCCATTTCTACAGTCTGCTTATCTTATTTTTTTGGCAGCTTGCCTGATCACTACTGGTATATTTGTCCCAGTTTCTCTCCCTTCTGAAACCGTTTTAGTATTTCTGCCTCTTGTTCCCTCTTTTTAAGATTTCTCTTTTGGTTTGTAATTTTCAATTAATCCTTCAATCTCATCGTAGATGCTTATATCAAAAGGTGTCTTCTTTTTTCACATTTTTCAGAGATTCTTAATGATGTAATTTTTTTGATACTGGGAATTTTTTACTCAATATTCCAACTGCAGTCCCTTTACTTATGCTATTTGTTCTAGTCCAGTTAACCTATTGTCTCTATCCTCACAATTTATGTCTCACTATTCCAGTGGCGCCTCGTCAATAATAAAGAAAATCTAACTTCACTTGTTCTGCCCATGCAGACTCCTGCTTGGGGTATCTGCAGAACTTCCTATCCTGCCCAAACAGACCCCTACTTTTCTTAGGGCGGTATCCACAGGATTTCTCTTACCTCATCCGCTCCGTCTCTTAGCTCACTCAAGACAGTATTTATCAGGAGTTTTGCTGGCCCAGTCCGTTAAGACTCTTGTTACCTGCGAGGCAGTATCCACAGGAAATTAACATCATGTGGAATTTTATTTCAGATAATTTCTTATTTTCTATTCTCACTCACCCCACTGACCAATCGTCTGAGTGTCCTCAAACTTCAATTTATTATTGAACTGTTTGGATCGGAGAGATCCTTCAGCAGCTTTCTCCTCATTTGTGTCCCTGAGGACTTATCTTAATTAACAGAAGGTAATCCAAATTAACAGCAAAGCACTTACTTCTTTTGTGGGTGGCCAGTCCTTATTCTGTCAATCTCGGGAAGGACTCCGATGTACCAGGAAGTGCCCTTGGGTTGCCGCCTCTTTCGTGCAAGTCTCTTTCTGATCCTGCCAACTATGCCAATTTTGTCATGGTGAACCGCACCTTTTAAGAATGACCAAGAGATGCAGAGGATTCCTCAAGCCGTGAAGCCTTAATTTCCAAAATAAAAAAGTTGTGACAACCAGAGAAGTACTCACTGATTGCCTGAGCACAGGCTACTCTTTTTATGTTTTTCTAATAGCTGAGCCCTATTCTCATAATGTAGGCTCAATGCAATTGGCTATGTAATGTCCCCTAAGCCAATCACACTTTGCCACAATTGTCTTCCAGTTTACGTTCAGCCTATCACATTATGTCAGTTAGTTTTCAAAGATTTGCTAATACACTGCTCCATTTATCATGTGATGGGCCACGTCATGTTCCTCCGTAATCCTGCTGCATTTACGCAAGGTGGTCTCAGGTGTGCAAAACAGACCTCGTAATTAAACACCACCCCAGAACATAGGGGGACTCATAACTTATTCTTATTTCATAGTCATATACAGTACTCCTATTTTCCATACGTGGGGAAACTGCAGAAAGTTGTGAACAGTCACTGTGCAAGCCAACCTTCCATCCAATGACTCCATCTGCACTTCTCATTGCTGCGGAAAAACAGCCAACCTCAAATACTTCCTCCCACCCCAGTTATAATCTCTTCCAACCTCTTCTGTCAGGCAGAAGATTCAAAAGCCTAAAAAACATATCAACAGGTTCAAGAACAGCTTCTTCCCTGCTGTTATTAGATTTCTGAATGGACCTTTTAAATTTGAAATCTAATAGTGATCTTGCTTTTGGTGCACCTTCTTCTCTGCAGCCATAACTTCATATAATCACCCAATAATCTTTGTATGTTATGATCTGCCTATACTGCACATAAAACACAAAGGTTTACATGTACTTAGGTACATGTGACCATAATATCACAAATCAAATACCTGATGAAAGCTTTATTCTGCATAGCAGTGACTGAATCAAAACATTTGCACTAATAGCACATAGAGTACTGGGACTTGATTACCAGCACATTCCTCCCATCAAATTGTAATATTGTTTGGGAGCTTGGATTTGTGATGTGGGACACAGTCAACAATGCAGTCAACATTGCATGTAGACCTATAATGACTGATCAATGATATAAAAGATACCAGTTTCTCATCATTAAACCAAAATGGCATCAGAAATGTCGAAAACTCATACAGATGCAAGCAATACCACTAACTGGCTTACAAAATTTAACTAAGGCTGAAATAACAATTGTTGAATGAACTAAAGGTGGAAATTCCTGAGAAAGCCAAGGCATCAAAGATAATCAATCATTGTAGTAGAATAGCATTTGGGATGGGTAGATATACATGTTACAACTAAACTCTGGATAAGGCTCCAGCATATTACAGGTCCAGACGAGATACCCAAAATGGTCAAGCCAATTGTGAGGAAGGATGAACCAGCTACTCTTTATACACTTGCTCCTTGGTTGGACATAGTTAATTTAGGGAGGATCCTAATAATACACTCATGTTGAAAAAGCCAACTTAATTAACCTTTCTTGACATAGGAGTCATAGAGATGTACAGCATGAAAACAGACCCTTCAATTAACAAGTGAGAGAAGAAATCAAAACACAACACACAAACACAGGTTAGAAATGTGAGATTACTACAAAGAGATAGAATTTAAAAGAAACAGATTAGTTTCAATCGGTTGTTAAAGATTAGATAGTGGAACCTTTTAACTAATCAGTTTAATTTAGGATTTGTGCCATTGCAGTTTAGCTGAAATCCTGTTGTCGTGCTTCTCTTTCATGGTGGCTGGCAGCACTAAGATTTTTTGTTCCATTTCCTTTTGATTACTAGCAATAAGCACAAGAAAGTTCCTTTCATGCAAATCCAGGGATGGCTATTGGGTGGTTCAACTAACTTCCACAACACAAGGACTCTAACTCAGGCTAATACTCATAGGAAGCAAACCCCACTGTCATGTGTGAACACCTCAGCTCACAAAGATACAACTCCGACTAGCACATAGACCAGGGTTAAATTGATTGCTTATTTTCGAAAGCCAAAAGAACAAGACAAAACAAAACATGTTACTTGCCTAGATTTTCTTCTCCCATATGTTCAGTTTGACCTTAGAGGGCATAAAAACATGACAGGCATGGACAAGATAAATAGACAAAATCTTTTCCCTAGAGTGGGGGAGTCCAGAACTGAGGACATAGGTTTAGAGTGAGAGGGGAAAGATAGGAGACAGACCAATAGGGCAACTTTTTCACACAGAGGTCATAAGGGTATGGAATGAGCTCTTTTTCACACAGAGGTCATAAGGGTATGGAATGAGCTACCAGAGAAAGTGGTGGAGGCTAGTACAATTGCAACATTTAGAAGACATCTAGATGGGTATATGAATAGGAAGGGTTTGGAGGGATATAGGCCAGGTGCTGGCAGGTGAGACTGGTTTGGGTTGGGATATCTGGTCAGTATGGACGGGTTGGACCGAAGAGTCTGTTTTGGTGCTGTATATCTTTATGACTCTATGAATACTTCTGGTGATTACAGTTCAGTTCGTCGTGCATTTCTCTCAAGTCCATTTCTTTGAAACTGTCTTGACAGCTCATCATGTGTGACATTTCAGGGTGCATGTCCAAGTCTGAAGACAGCTACTAAATTGATATCTGCAGTCTTTTTGGTCCATGTCCCTTTTCTAAGAAGGATTAGACATTCTGTAATTTAAACTTAAACATGTATACATAATTGGGGTTTTGTTGTCATGACACAAGAGGCACCAGTACTGAATGTTGTGACTCATTGGAGTTAATGATGATGATATTATGGTTCAAGCTTCTTGAGCATGAGAGAAAGCAATGGAGCAGTTAGAAATAGAATTGCAAAAAGCAGTGAAAGAAAAATAAAGAGCATTGGAATGGTGAAGAATGGAAAAGGAAGTGGAGATTAAGAGGCTGAAACCAGAATTTCAGGAAAGACAAAGAAATAAAGAGGTATTTGAAAAGATAACATTAGCTTAGGAGGTGGAGAGAAAAAAAATACTTGGGTACAGAGGAAGGCTCTGGAAGGAAAATTTTAACCTCATCCAAAGTCTAGTATTGAGATGTTTAAATTTGTATGTGCCCTCCCAAAGTGTGGAGAGATTCATCATTTGCTTAAGAAGAAAGTAGCAAAATAAATTAAAATGACCAAAGGTAAACTGGGCTTTGCTCATGCAAAGCAGGTTAAGGATTGGGCACTTTCAGAAAAGATTGTTATAGATTAATATTACTATAAAATTAAAAGCTATTTTAAGTGCATAACTTAATTCCTGAGGTACTCGGACAAAGAATTTGATACACAAAACAGCTTTAAATTGAACTTGACAAGGCAAAATGAAGTAATTAGTGGGCGGCACGGTGGCATAGTGGTTAGCACTGCTGCCTCACAGCGCCAGAGACCCGGGTTCAATTCCCGACTCAGGCGACTGACTGTGTGGAGTTTGCACATTCTCCCCGTGTCTGTGTGGGTTTCCTCCGGGTGCTCCGGTTTCCTCCCACAGTCCAAAGATGTGCAGGTCAGGTGAATTGGCCATGCTAAATTTCCCGTAGTGTTAGGTAAAAAGGGGTACATGTAGAGGTATGGGTGGGTTGCGCTTCGGCGGGTCGGTGTGGACTTGTTGGGCCGGAGGGCCTGTTTCCTAATTTTGACCACAGTATATGGGCAACAGGAGTAAGTGCCAAAGTACAGATAAATCATTCCCTTGGATGAATTTCAAAATTTATTTCCTCCAGTTATTATAACTATTGGATCAAATTTGTATCAGCTCGACAAACAGGAGAGATGGCTGCATTTTAAGGTGATCCATAAATTTAAGTTTTTCCCATCACCCTGATAACCTGAAAGGAATGGAAAGTGGGAGAGAAAGTGAAAGGAAGGCAGACAGTATAGAAGAGACAGCTGGGAATTCCAAAGAACTCTTCAAATCATAAGGGAAGGCACTGAGGAAGGAAGTGAAAATTGAAGGTGCGAGTGTTTCCATTATAACAATGTGGCACACCTTCATTCAGAATGCTGCAGGTCACATGGGAAAACTGTAAGACCTATTGGGGTATTGAAGAGTGATTCTGAACAAGGAACCCAGAATGAAACAATTGTAGCTGTTTCAAAAAATTATGAGACTGAAGATTGATCTGGCTTGGAATGCAAGAAAGATGAATAAAGTATGAGAGAAAGGATTTTCATCAAGAAAAGCAATCACCTATTCCTCAAATAATGCAGCTAAACTCAATTATATTAAAAAGCATAAATGACCATACTCTTATGGGAAAAGCTCTTCCCCAGCCTCTGAAGAATGAATTAAAAGCTAAATAGTTAAAATTATCAGACAGCAATGGTGCTTAGGGATATTGGGAAAAGGCAGGGGATGGTACTAGCCAATAGAGTTGGCGCACCCATGATGGGTTGAATGTCCCCTTCTACACCATAATTTTGTGATTACGTAAATTGAATTAGTGGAACATATACATTCATTCCTTTGTGCAGAGTGCACTTAGAATGCAACTTGATGTTAGGAACAGTGGTAGTAGAGGTTGTTCAGAAATTACCTGCAGGTGGAGTTGACTCATTCATAGATAACGATTTGACAGGAATGGAAAAGTGTAGTATTACTCAAACCACAAAATTGCACTGGAGTTTAAGAGAGACTGAACAGTTACAAGAATTTTTTCTAGGTATATTTGTTTCCTGTGGGAGTGACCAATTACTTTTTTTTAAGATAAATATCTTTTGTACTGACCTCAGGAGGTCCATGTATGATTGCAATCTGAAAGCACAAGGTAATCCGTTGGCACATCAATTGGCACACCTCAGAGTGGCTGCTTAAATGGAACATTGGTCATCTAGCAGACCATATTATGGAAAATTTAACTAATACTACAGTCAGGTTTTAGGACATCCAAACCTTTCTTTACATATGGGGATAATTCAAGAGAAGCAAGTCTTCTTTCATAGAACATAACAGCTCAGCAAATAGATCAAACGTCAATCAGGTTAGCAGCCTTGGTCCACACTGAAGCAGAGGCTGAGGTAGTTTTTAAAGTGTTATGTTAAGAATGGAATTTTGAGGAAGTGAAGAAGTGAAAGAGTGGTCATTTGTTTTAGGTAATGGTACCATCCAGCTATGATAAAGAGCATTTGCAGGTTACAAATGAAATTCCTACAGCAGGGCATGCATGTAGGAATATAGAAAACTCAAGCATTGATTAACGGCATTTTACAGGCCAGGTCTTTACAACAGTGTGGTGCAGTTTTGTAAGGTGTCATGTCTAAAGTGGTTGAAAAACCTCAATATGCAATCAAACCAGCACCTTTTATAGCCACATCAATTTTTGATGAACCATTCATTAGGGTATTATTAGAATGTAGGACTGTTACTGGAAATTAAAGTGGAAATTCAGTGTGTATTGGGAAAATCAAATAAAAAACAAACAAACCAAATAACTTGATTGAACCTAGTCAAGTCAAAACAGTTGGAGCTCTCCAGTGGCATTAATCGCCAGACTTGACAGGCTGACTAAAAAAATTTGCATAGATTATGGGAAAGCAAACAAAAGAAAGTGATTCATATTGGTTTCCTTGGTTCGCAGTTTATATTGATCAGTTTGGCAGTGCCTCACTCCTTACAAGAAGTAAAAAGAACTATGGATGCTGGAAATACAAAATAAATTGCTGTGGAAACTCAGTTAATGTTTCAGGTCCAGTGAACCTTCTTCAGTCCCATGAGCTCTGAAGTAGGGTCACTGGACCCAGAATGGTAACAGTTTTCTCTCCATAGATGCTGCCAGACCTTCTAAGTTTCTCCAATAATTTTTGTTTTTATCCCTTATTCCTTACTAATTGATTCATTAAAGGAATACTGGCAAGTATCATTGACAAAAAGCGAAGGAGAATTTTTTAAAAAACATAACCCATTTGGTGTGTTAGGAGTGATGCCAATAAAGTTAAAAATGCTCTTGCTACTCTCCATATAGCTCTTGAACCAAAGTATAACTAGTGTGCCTAATTAGAACTTATTTCATATATTATTACACAGAAACACCTGGGACGAAATGCGAAAACAGTTAGAACTCTTATTGAAGAATTACAGTGAACTGGCCTGGTGTTACATCTTGCCAAGAGTGAGCTTACAAAAAAAAACATAAGGGTCAGGGTGGGGGCAAGAGCAATTATTCCACCCCTCCCCCTAAGGCAAATAAAGCAAAGGATTTGACACAATTCTCTATGTTGGAAATTAAATAGAAAATAGTGATAATTTTTGGAGGTGTGACTTCCATTGAAAGTTTGAGCCAAACTTCAGCACTATAGCTGAACTTAACAGATTTATTGCAAGACTCAGGCATACATAATGTGATCAAGGGTGCCAAACAATTTAAGATTAAGGCAATTCTAACAGATGAATTGGTGTTGGCTGCCCCTGGCTTAACTAATCCCTTTAAGTGGTAATTGATGTTAGTGATTTGTGGTGGGTACAATTTTATTGAAAAAAGAAGAATTAGTTAAATAGAAGCCAGAAGGAGAGTACGCTAAGAAACCAAACGAACAAAGGGAATATTCTACAAACATTAGGAAAGGAAATCCTGGGATTGTTACTGGCTTTTAAACATTACATTTAATGTCCAGCACAACCACAAACCATATGCTCACCATGATCTTTTAGAGTTGGTAGAAAAGTTTAAAAGTGAAAATAAGAGTGTTTCAGTTGAATTTCCTATTTCAGCTTATAACAAAGATTGTTCACAGTGTTGATCCACAAATCAAGACTGTATTAATGATGGATTGTTTGAACATTTAAACAGGTAAAAAGAACTGGATAGTGGTGTTTCATTTCCAGGGTGGAGGAATGTAAGAAATATGTATCTATATTTACAGCCTGTGCAGAGAACTGGAACTGTTCAGACATGGAATCAGTTATTTTTCAAAAACAAAGTGTTGAAGTGAACATGAGGTTTCAAGGATATCCATCTAAATAAATTAATTTAGCATATCTAAATAAATACAGAAAGTCAAATGACTTCAGGGAAAATAGCCAATCAAAGCTTTCAGGGAGATGTGACAGGATTTGTTGCCCTCAGTTGCTAGAAAAATCTAACTTTGAAAGGACTATGGGGCCACTGTTCTGATGGTTGCCTATCAAATCTTTCTGGAATATTTTGTTTTATGACTCTTCTAGATTAAGGGAAAAACAGCAATTAAATCATGTTTATTTCTACTTGACCTGTCAATTTGTCTTTTATAATAAAGCCCATGTGCATTTCAATAAAATCTTTAATTCAGTCTTTTTATTATTTTTGCAATCACTGGCCCTCTGTGGCACACAATTCATCCCTGCCATCCTCTGATTATTGCTTCCTTTATTGTTACCTTGATCTCATGCCTTCTCTTTGTTTACCCCAGGAAATGTAACACCACTACCCAGTTTTTTACACCTGTTTAAATGTCCAAACAATCCAACATTAATACAGTATTTGATCCCTTACCCCAATTATTTAGTTTAAAGTCCTTTCTTCCCAGTTTATATAGCTCTTCAACATTGGTCCTAGCATGGTTCAGGTGAAGATCATTCTAGTGTTACAAGTAACGTTTTCACCTCTACTAGTATCAGCACAACTCATGAATTAAAACCCATTTTTGTTTTCACACTAATCTTTGAGCCATATTTTTAACTGCTAAATCATATTTATCCTCTACCAATTTGCTCCTGACTCAGGTAATAAATTAAGGTTATTATTTTTGGGGTTTTGGTTTTTAAGTTTAGCTCTTTGTTGCTAATACCTTCTAAACATTGCTACTTTTCTAGTTCTATTTTGGTGGTAGCTAAATGGACCCCAGCCACTGGATTCTCCCCCTCCTACTGAAAGTTTGTCTCCAGTCATCAGGATTGACAGTCAGCTGTATGATGCATATAACAGTGCCTATTTCCAAACGTAATATTCCTTACAACCACGCCTTTCAGACCTACTGCTTCAATGTCTTCTGCCCTAGGATTGGTTCGGATATAAATAAACCTGTCGGACAATTACAAAGGCTTAGGCTGTTCCAATTATACCTTTCTTTACTTGTCTTAAAGATATCCCCCAACAAAATCAGAAGACCTAATCCTAAAAGAGTGTGACCATCCCCCGTTCAATATGTCTAGACTCCTTTCCCTGATACTTTGCAACGCCTGTAACTCATGCCAAACGTTTGCTCAAGATTACATTACTGTCCACAAATGTCGCAATGCATCACCAACTCTGCCAGAGGAAGTGGTGGAGGCTGGTACAAAGACTATATTTAAAAGACACCTGGATATGTATATGAATAGGAAAGGTCTAGAGGGAATATTGGCCAAGTACTGGTAGATAAGACTAAATTAATTTAGCATATCTGGTCGTCATGGACGAGCTGGACCGAAGGATCTGCTTCCGTGCTGTGCATCTCTATGACTGTACCACCTTCATTATATACAAACATTTTTATTAATAATAAACACTATTACCAACAACCTTCACTGCTATTATTAAATCCTACACAACCAGTCACTTATCACTGTGATATCGCACACTGCTTTCTCTCTGAACACAACGTAGAGTCTTTTCAGAGACTGCAGCTCGATTCCAGATTACCCTCTCGCCAACAACTTCCTAAGGAGAAGAAATTGGACTTTTATATTCTTGCTTTCCCACAAACATTCCTCCCCCGCGATCTTCGTCTTTGTGTCGCTAAACCGTACGCGCTCTCGCGCCCTTTAAATCTCCCGCCTCTTGCCGGGGGTGTGTGACGAAATGGGGCGGTGCCTATCGACAATGTTCTGAGCGCGGATTGATGGATTGTGGTTATCAATGAGATCGACCTGTCTATGATTGGCTGTTTGATATGTCAGTTGGAGGTTGTAGCTGGAGCGAGAAGAAAAGGCGATATCGGGAGTGCGCACGAGGCACCGAGCGGGCACTGGGGAAAACGACGGATACCCATTCGGGAGCGGGGGAGGAGCGACCGGCAAAGAGTGGGCACCGGGAGGTGGGTGGGTGGAGTGACGGGCAACGAGCGGAATTTGTAGAGGAGCGACGGACACCGAGCTGGTGGGGGGTTGGAAAGAGGTTGGGAGACCGCACTTTCTGAGCCGAACACCGTGTGTAAGCAGAGGCACCGAGAGGATGCAGCCCCCGGGCCGCGTGGCGGTGGATGTGCGGGTCCAGGACGTGGAGAAACGGAGGAATCCGAGCAAACACTATGTAAGTCCAGGGCAAGGAGCGACAGAGGGTTGGGGACGGGGAAAGTTCCATTCTACAGCCGGAGTGGGGGCTGGTTCCGGACTGCTCCAAATTTGGGGCAAAATATTCAAATAGTCTCCCCAGTGAAATATTTCTGCGTGTTTGACTTTAGTAGTTCGAGGTCTTTTTAAAACTTTCATGGGTAGAGTGTGGTGGTATATGCTGTCCATCGCTCATTGTCCTTGAGTGGTTGGTGGTGATCACATTTATCCACTTGGATTTGAAAATTTTGTGTTTGTATATTCTCTCAATGAAATTCTTTCAAAGTAGTTACTACTTTAAATATGACCATCGGTTTCTTCATAGCTTTTGAATAATGTCTTAACCCAAGCTGTCGTTGTAACAACAAGGGTTTTTTTCCTGTTGTTTCAATTATTTGCTACAGTAGAGAATTCTGTCTCACCTTATATTGTGTTTTCGTGTTACAATTGCATATTTACCTCAGTGGACGCATGTCACATCACCTTGCTGAGAATAGAATCTAGGTTGCTTTTCAGTTTACGCAGTCGATGGTATAGAATCAAGAATTGGTTCATTGTAAAAGGTTTGTCTGCTGGCACTAGCCTGTCAAATGAGCAATTCATTTAGTGCCATTCCTCAGCTGCCTCCTGTAACTCTGCATGTTCTTGAATGCTTCAATTGAACCTGTCTCCAACGTGCTCTCAAGGATTGAGAAAATTTTCTCTCTTATTTACTATATCCAAACCTCTCTAGTAAGACTCCATTGGTGTTGTGGCCAATACAGGATTTGTGATAGTTGATTGAGAAGAGCCACTTGTCTGGATACTTAGACATAATGTTTTGCCACTGCTGCTGGGGAGAATGTAAACTATGGAAACCAAGGTACATGGAGAATGACATGACCTCCTAACTCCTATACTCAAGGCACTGACCAATAAAGGTAAACATATCAAACGGTGCCTTCACTATCCTGTCTACCTGTGACTCCACCTTTTTAAGAAACTATGAAACTGCACTCTCAGATCTCTTTTTGTTCAGCAACATTCCCCAGGACTTACCATTAAGGTGTATAAGTCCTGCCCTAATTTGCCTTTCCAAAATGCAGCATCTCACATTTATCTAAATTAAATTCCATGTGCCACCCATTGGCCCATTTGATCAAGATCCCATTGTACTCTTTGCAGTCCACTGCACCTCCAATTTTCATGTCATTTACTAACCATACCTCCTGTTCACCACTTCCTCTGGCAGTTCATTTCACACACTAACCACTGTCTTTAAAAAGTTGACCCTCTTTCTCCTCTCACTTTAAAAGTATGCTTCCTAGTTTTGAACTTTCACCGTAGGGAAGAAGATCTTTGCTGTTCATCTTGACTATGCCCCTCATGATTTGATAAACCTCTACAAGGACACCCCTCAATCCCCTATGCTCCAGTGAAAAATGGTCCCAGTTTATCCAGCCTATTTTTTATAACTCCGACTGTGCATTCTCGGCAGCATCCTAGTAAATCTTCTCTGAACCCTCTCCAGTATAATAATAATCTTTATAACGTGGTGACCAGAAAAGCACACAGTACTGCAGAAGATACCTTATCAATATCCTGTATAACCTCCGTGATGTCCAAACTCCTATACTGAAAAAGTTGGAGCGAAGAAGGCATTTTAGCATGCTTGCCTTCAAACTGTGGCACAAATTTCCAAGAATTATGTTCCTGAACCCCTAGGTCTCTCTGTTCTACAACACTACCCACGGCCCTGCTATTATTTGTATAAATCCTGCACTTGTTTGTTTTACCAAAATGTAATATCTGGCATTTATCCAAATTAAACTCTGTCATTCCTTAACCCATTGGCCCAATTCTTCAAGATCTGTTTGTAATCTTAGATAACCCTCTTTACTGCCCACTATACCATCAATTTTGGTGTCATCTGCAAACTTACTAACGATATCTCCTATATTCTCATTCAAATCATATGCATAAATGACAATTAAAAGTGGTGCCAGTACTGATTCCTGTGAAACACCACTGGTCACAGGCCTCCAATTTGAAAAACAACCCTCAACCCATCTTCTGTCTTGTAAAGTCAATTTTTATCCAACCTCACCCTGAATTCCATGTGATCTAACTTTACTAATCAGTTTATTGTGCAGAACCTTAGTAAGTCTTATGAAGTCTTTATTTTAGCGAGGGTACTAATGGCTGGTATGGAGATGCAACAGGGACAGTTAACTGATTAAATTGCATCAGGCAAGTCAGCTTTGGTTATGGCATTGCCATGGAATTGTAGCTGTGGTTACATGCTCGATGCAGAAATCGAAGACATCAAAAGTAACCTGCAAAATTGTGGTTGTTCTGATTGCATTACTGTTATAGAGTCATAGAGATGTAAAGCACGGAAACAGATCCTTCGGTCCAACTCGTCCATGCTGACCAGATATCAAGTAAAATAAAAATTAAAAAAAATAAATATACTAAATTAATCTCGTCCCGTTTGCCAGCACTTAGCCCATATCCATTTAAACACTTCCTATTTATGTACCCATCCAGATGCCTTTTAAATGTTGTAATTGTATCAGCCCCACCACCTCTGGCAGCTCATTCTGTACATGTACCACCCTCCATAAAAAAGTTGCCCCTCAGATTCCTTTTAAATCTTTACCCAGTTACGACACGGGGTAAACTCCTCTGCTAATTTAAACCCGACACACAGAAAAGCTCACCTCGCGCCACTATCTGTTAAATTTCGAGAGGCAAAGAACTATCTCAGATTTCACTATTTAAAGTAAAAATTAACAATTTTATTCCAGAAGTCCAACAGAGAACATTAAAACACCAGCTATGTACCATTCCTTTCTCTTAAACCTATCTTTTACTTCCCACTCTACAATACTGGTTCGATTTTAAAAAGAGCCCCGATTAAGATTTACAAAAAAAAATCATGTTTCAAATTGTCAATTGTCCTTTGTAGATTTTTCACTGTATTTTCCTGGGTTGTCTCCTCTTCAGTCGTCTTCACAAATTTCTTATGGACAGGTACCTTTCAGAGAGTTATTCTGATAGCAGTCTGTTGCTTCTTGGCAGCTCTTTGTCATTTTTCCATTGAGATTGTGTTGCTGGAAAAGCACAGCAGGTCAGGCAGCATCCGAGGAGCAGGAAAATCAACGGTTTGGGCTGGAGCCCTTCATCAGCCTTTGTCCATTCCTGATGAAGGGCTCCGGGCTGAAACATCGATTCTCCTGTTCCTTGGATACTGCCTGACATGCTGTGCTTTTCCAGCGACGCACTCTGAACTCCGATCTCCAGCATCTGCAGACCTCACTGTTTCCTTTGTAGTTCTTCCCCAACTGGTCAAAATGTTAGAATTTATACGCCAAAAGATTGTATCATTCCATTGTTTTGATGTCCTGCCAAACAGTAAAATTCAAATTTGATTGGCTTTTGGTATCTGGGGCATAATTTTAACTGGCCGGCTTTGAATTTGTGTTTGTTCCATGGCAACATGGAACCAGCTATTTGTGTCAACCAAATGTTACATTTTTAAATCTTTCAGTACACTATGTCCTTCTCTAAGTCCTTGCCAGCTTCCTCTCTCTCTTAAAGGTACAGTACATACCTACACCTTCATAACACCCCTCTCACCTTAAACCTATGCCCTCTAGTTCTGGATTGCCCTACCCTGGGGGGGTTAAGACTTTTACTACTTGTCCTATCTGTGTGTCTTGCGATTTTATAAACTTCTATAAGGTCACCTCTCACTCTCTGATGCTCCAGGGAAAATAGCCCCAGCCTATTCAGCCTTTCCCTATAGCTCAAACACTGCAGTCCTTTTTCTGAACTCTTTCAAGTTTCACAACATCTTTCCTATAGTTTGGATTCTAAAATTGAATGCAGTATTGCAAAAGTGGCCTAACCAATGACCTGTACAGCCATAGCATGACCTCCCAACTCTGATACTCAATGCACTGACAAAGCATACCAAACTCCTTCTTTACTATCCTATCTACCTGGAACTCCACTTTCAAGGAGCTATGAACCTGCACTCCAAGGTCTCTTTGTTCAGCAACACTCCCAAGGACCTTACCATTAAGTGTATAAGTCCTGCTAAGATTTGCTTTCCCAAAATGCACCATCTCGCATTTATCTAAATTAAACTCCGTCTACCACTTTTCAGCCCAGTGGCCCATCTGATCAAGATTCCATTGTAGTCTGAGGTAACTTTCTTTGCTGTTCACTACACCTCCAATTTTGGTGTCATCTGCAAACTTACTAACTATATCTCTTATGCTCACATCCAAATCATTTATATAAATGATTTGTGTGGAGCCGCAGAAAATGGGGGAGATACTAAACAAGTATTTTGCATCAGTATTTACTGTGGAAAGGACATGGAAGATATAGAATGTAGGGAAAAATGTCCATTCACGTCCTGGGAATTTATCCAACGTTATTCTTTCCAAGACATCCGGCACCACCACCCCTGCAATATGGGCACTTTTCAAGATATCATCGTTTATTTCCCCAAGTTCCCTAATTTCCATGTCCTTCTCCACAGTTAACACTGATGTGAAATACTCATTTAATATCTCACCCATATCTTGTGCTTCCACACATTAGCAGTCTTGCCAATCTTTAAAGATTCCTATTCTCTCGCTAGTTACTCTTTCATCCTTAATGTACAAAGTTAAAAATCACACAACACCAGGTTATAGTCCAACAGGTTTAATTGGAAGCACACTAGCTTTCGGAGCGACGCTCCTTCATCAGGTGATTGTGGAGGGCTCGATCGTAACACAGAATGTATAGCAAAAATTTGCAGTGTGATGTAACTGAAATTATACATTGAAGAATTGATTGTCTGTTAAGCCTTTCATCTGTTAGAATACAGTGATAGTTTCACTTCTTTCATGTGTAAATCACAAAACCCTTTTTTTTAAAAGTTGCATTCTCGGGTTAGCTGTTAACAATGGTGATAGCTAGACAATATGTTGAAGGTGTTAGCCCCCTGTGTTCTCTGTCTATGACCTGATGTTTAGATTGATTCCAATCTAAAAAGTGAGACAACAGATTGGGTGATCTCACAATCGTTCAGATAGGATTCAAGTTCATGTCGTTGACAGCCCTCACTCAGTCTGTCTGTGTTCCCATTTTCAAGGGACCAACTACCGACAAATTAATATGACACTCAATGAGAAATAATAAAACTTAAACTTTTATTTCATAATTGGGACAGAAATATCAAGTTGGATTCTAAATCAGCCAGGAGGCCAGCCATCGAATTGACTCATATTCAGATACTCCCCAACTCTTATCGTGGACCCGGGTCAAATCCTATCAATGACAGATGGCAGAACGTCAATTTAATAAACATGTGGAATTATGACTCTAATGGTGACCACAAAACCCTTGTCAATTGTTGTTAAAACCCATCTGGTTCTCTAATGCCCTTTACGGATTAGGGATGTCCTTGTCTTGTCTGGGCTACATGTGACTCCAGACCCACAGCAATTGGTGCGGTTGGTGGAGGTCAGCCATCTAAGCTCCAGG
>NC_057731.1:42252574-42267108 GCF_004010195.1 Chiloscyllium plagiosum | reverse complement strand
TGTTCTTTGGTCGGATCAGCTGGTAGTTGCCTGTAGTGTTCCTGGTTGTTCAGTTGTCGGTACACTTCCTTGCAGTAATCTGTTCTATTCTGAATGACAACGGCTCCTCCTTTATCTGCTGGTTTGATGACAATGTTGTGATTGGTTTTGAGAGCATGGATGGCATTGCGTTGTGAGTGGGTGATGTTTTTCTTTACCTTGTGGGTACGGCTGATGAATCTGGCATTTATATATTTCCTGACAGTTTGAGCATACATGTCAAGCCCAGGGCAGCGGCCCTTAATGTATTTGTTGAATCCATCTGTTCTTTGGTTAACCTGTCTGCCAAAGATATCTCATGTCCCCCTTTTGCCCTCCTGATTTCCACCTTGAGTATACTCCTGTTGCCCTTGTACTCTTGTAGCAATTCACTCAATAACTGACATATACTTTCTTCTTTTTTCTTGACCAAAGCCTCAATTTCTCTAGTCATCCAGCATTTCCTACAACTACCAGTCTTGCTCTTCACAGTAACAGGAGCATACTGACTCTGGACTCTCATTATCTCACTTTTGAAGACTTTCAGCTTTCCAGCCATTCCTTTACCTGCCCCAATCAACTTTTGAAAGTTCTTGCTTAATCCTTTTCCATCGCTATTTTAAAAATGGTAGAATTATTATCACTGGTCCTAAAGCTCTTAATTACTTGCCTTGCCTTATTTCCCAAGAGAAGGTCAAGTTTTGCACCTTCTCTAGTAGGTACATCTACATACTGAATAAGAAAAGTTTCTTGTGCACATTTAACAAATTCCACTCTGTCCAAACCCTTAACACCATAGCAGTCCCTGTCCATATTTGGAAAGTTTAAAATCCCAACCATTACAACCCTATTATTCTTACAGTTAACTGAGATCTCCTTACAAATTTGCTTCTCAATTTCCTGCTGACTATTTGGGGCGATCAATAGTATATTCCCAATAATTCCCGACTGGGACAACAACACTATCATAGGGCAAGCCAGACAGAGAACAGCCAGGGAATTCCTAGAGGCATGGCATTCATCCACAAACTCCACCAACAAACACATCGACCTGGACCCAATATACCAACCACCACAGCGGACAGCTGAAACTGACAACCAGAAGCGGCAGGGACAGACCACTATAAACACCGGAGGAAACATCAAAGAAGCGCTTCGCAGGAGGCTCCCAAGCACTGATGATGTCGCCTAGCCAGGGGACGAAACGTTTGCAACAAAAACTTCCAGCTCGTCGAACAGAACCACAACAACGAGCACCCGAGCTACAAATCTTCGCACAAACTTTGATTATTTCTAATCTAAACTAAAATAACCTAACCTATGCATCCCTCAATTCACTGCTGTCCATGTGCATTCCAGCAGTCGCTTAAATGTCCATAATGACTCTGCCTCCACCACCACTGCTGGCAACGCATTCCATGCATTCACATCTCTGTATAAAGAGCCTACCTCTGACGTCTCCTTTATATCTTCCTCCTAACACCTAAAACTATGACCCTTCGTGCTAGTCAGTTCTGCCCTGGGGAAAAATCTCTGGCTATCTATTCTATTCATGCCTTTCATTACTTTGTATACCCCGATCAGGTCGCCTCTCTCTTCCTTGTTTTCTCCAGAGAGAAAAGTCCGAGCTTAGTCAATCTCTCTTCGTAAGTCAAGCCTTCCAGTCCAGGCAGCATCCTGGTAAATCTTCTTTGCACCCTCTCCAAAACCTCCGTATCTTTCCTATAATAGGGTGACCAGAACTGGACACAATATTCTAAGTGTGGCCTCACCAGGGTCTTGGAGAGCTGCAGCAAAACCTCGCGGCTCTTAAACCCAATTCCCCTGTTAATGAAAGCCAAAATACCGTATGTTTTTTAAACAACCCCATCCACTTGGGTGGTAACTTTGAGGGATCTAAGCACTTGAACACCAAAATCCACTGCCAAGAATCCTGTCTTTAATCCTATATTCAGCATTCAGGTTTGATCTTCCAAAATGCATCACTCGCATTTTTCCAGGTTGAACTTCATCTGCCATTTCTCAGCCCAGCTCTGCATCCTGTCTATGTTGTGCTGGAGCCTGCAATAGCCCTCGATACTATCAATGGCACCTCCAACCTTTGTGTCATCAGCAAATTTACTAATGCACCCCATAACCTCCTCATCCAAGTCATTTATAAATAAAACTACAAAGAGCAGCGGTCCAAGAACAGAACCCTGCACTGACCTCCAGGCAGAATCCTTTTCATCTACAACCACTCTCTGGTTTCTGTTAGCCAACTAATTCTGAATCTGGACAGCCAAATCTCCCTGTATCCCATACCACCTGACTTTATGAAAGAGCCTACTGTGGGGAACCTTATCAAATACCTTGTTGAAGTCCATATACACCACATCCACTGCTCGATCTTCATCGACCTATCTTGTCACCTTCTCAAAGAACTCAGTAAGACTTTGTGAGGCATGACCTGCCCCTCACAAAGTCATGCTGACTGCCTTTAATCACAGTATGCTTTTCCAAATAGTCATAAATCCAATCCCTCAGAATTCTTTTCAAAACCTTGCTGACCACCAATATAAGACGGACTGGTCTGAAATTGCCAGGGATTTCCCTATTACCCTTCTTGAAAAGAGGAACAACATTTGCCTCCCTCCAATCCTTCGGTATGACTCCCGTGGAGAGTGAGGAAGCAAAGATTTTTGCCAGCAACCTCCTTTCTCGCTTCCCGGAGCAACCTAGGATAAATCTGGTCTGGCCTTGGGGACTTCAATCTTAAATGTTTGCCAAAATTTCCAGCAAATCAACTTCATCAATCTTAATCTGTTCAAGCCTATTTCCCAGCTCCTCAAAGTTCTCATTCACAACAAGTTCTCTTTCCTTATTGAAAACCGAAGCAAATGACTCAATTAGGGCTTCCCCTATCTGCTCGGACTCCACACACAAGTTCCCTACGCTATCCCTGACCACCCTACCTTCTCCCTGATCATTCTCTTATTCCTCATGTTTGAGTAAAATGCCTTTGCGTTCTCCCTAATCCTTCCTGCCAATCCTTTCTTGTGCCCCCTCCAGGCTCTCCTCAATCCATTTCTGAGCTCCTTTCTAGTAAGTCTGTAATCCTGTAAAGCTGTGCTAGACCCTTGCTTCCTCCACCTTACGTAAGCTGCGTTTTTCCTTTTGACGAGAAGCTCCACTGTTCTTGTCATCCAAGGCTCCTTAATCTTACCATTTCTTGCCTGTCTCAGAGGAATAAGTGCGTGCATCACTCGCAACAACTGCTCCTTTAAACAGTCTCCACATGTCTGTTGTGCCCTTTCTGTGGAACGATTGCTTCCAATCTGTACTTTCCAACTCCTTCCGATAGCGTCATAATTTCCTTTTCCCCACTTAAGTATCCTCCCACGGTAACTGCTCCTTTCCCTCTTTCACCTAAATAATTTCATTGGATTTCATCATGTATTGCACAAGCCCAAAAGCCACTAGTTTTGGACTTGATAGGTGTTTGGAAATTGCCCTCAAATTATCCTGGAAAGATGAAGTATCTTAAATTTGAATAACATATTAAGTAAATATGCAGGATTCTGAAAAGGGTTGATGTTGAGATGTTTCCACTAATGAGGAATCCCAAATTTGGGGACATATTTACAGAATAAGCACACTCATTTAAGATTGCAATGTAAAGGCATTTCTTTTCACAGAAGGTAATGAATGTCTTGAAGTTTCTACCCCAGAGAATTGTCGGGTCACGATCACTAAAAGTATTTGAGTAGGAAGGTGATAGATTTGAAAAATTATTGGGGAGTTGAGGGTTGGGAGGAGCTGGTATGAAAGAGTTTTTGAATGCCTGGAACACATCAGCCATTATTGTATTGAATAGTGGGACAGACTTTTGAGGGACTGAATGTCCTATGATTGCTTCTATTTCTTATGCTCTTATGTTTCACACTGCTGTTGTGCAGTGACTTTGCAAGTGATTTTTTTTCCACTCCTGAGAGTGTCAAGATTCACAGCATGCTACTGGACACTGTGGATCATTCTCGTTCCTTCAGAATCTCCTCTCCATGAGGGACACACATGCTCATTGCAATTGAGCATTTCTTCCAGTGTGCCAGCAAAAGCTCTGCCATTTGAGCATTTGCATTTGATTTTTGATTTATTGTCACATGTACCGAAGTACAGTGAAAGGCTTTGTTTGTGATCATTACAGGCAGATCATAGTAAGCAGGGACATATAGATCATAGGGTGAAAAAACTTGAACAGTGAGGCATACAGGTTACACCAGACAGGACCTGTGTGAGGCAGGAACAACATTAACAGGATCAACATTACTTGAAGTTAGAGAGTCAATTCATCAGTCTAATGATGGCAGGGAAGAAGCTGATCTTGAACTTGCCATTGCATGTATTCAAGCTTCTGTGTCTTCTGCCTGACAGAGGTTGTGGGAGCGTATTACTGGGGTTTATGGGTTTTTCATGGCAGCTTTTCTCTTGTAACAAAAGTGTAAATGGAGGTTGGCTTTCGTGATGGTCTGGGCTGTGTGCACTACCTTCTGTAATTTATGTTCTGAGTAGAACAGTTGCCTTACCAGG
This sequence comes from Chiloscyllium plagiosum, assembly GCF_004010195.1. Lineage (NCBI taxonomy): Eukaryota > Metazoa > Chordata > Chondrichthyes > Orectolobiformes > Hemiscylliidae > Chiloscyllium > Chiloscyllium plagiosum. The sequence goes on along the minus strand of NC_057731.1, from coordinate 42,262,521 downwards.
CCTTTATGCATCCGGACAGCATACTTTCAATGGTGCATCTGTAGACGTTGGTAAGGATCCTTATGGACATGCCAAAATTCCTGAGCTGCCTGAGGAGGAAGAAGAAGAAGAAGCTGTTGTGACTCCTTAACCATTACATCTATGTGGGAAGCCCAGGACAGGCTGTTAGTTATTGTTGCTCCAAGGAAACTGATGCTGTCCACTGCTACTCTGATGTAGATAAGGACTTCATAGATCATGAAGTCAATGACCATTTCTTTAGTTTTGCTGACTTTGAGAGTTTGTTATTATTGCACTGTGTCACCAAGCCCCTTATCTCCTTTCTGTATTCTGGCTTATAGTTGTTTGATATCCTACCATGGTGGTGTTGTCAGCAAACTTGTAAATGACATTCGTTTGGAGTTTGGCAGTGCGGTTGTGGGTACAGTAGGGGGCTGAGAATGCATTCTTGGGGGTGTGGTTCCAATGTTTTGAGTTATCATGGGGGAGGTGCAGTTGTCTGTCTTCACTGATGACAGTGAGCGGAATCTGACATAGGTGTCCTTGTTTTCCAAATGTTCCCAGGAATGAGTGTAGAGCTAGGGAAATGGCGTCAGGCTGTGGACCTGTCACGTTGGTAGGCAAATTGCAGGGGATCAGGGTAGGTTGGGAGACTAGAATTGATTGTGGGTCATGAGCAGCCTCTTTAAGTACTTCATGATTGTGGAGGTCAGAGTCACTCGTTGGTAGTCATTAAGGTACATTGCATGTGCTTTCTTTGGTACTCTGATGATGTTCATCTTGAAGCAGATGGTGAATTTGGCTAGTACAAGAGAGAGATTGAAGATGTCAGTGAATACCTCTGCCAGCTGGTTTGCAGAGGATCTAAATGTGCAGCCGTGGATTCGCAGGAAGATCAATCTGATGTCTGCAGCAGTGAAGGAGGGAACAGGTGTGGTGACACTGCACCACTGGCATTCTGCTCGAACCCAGTATAGAGAGCATTGAGTGCATCAGGGAGGGATGTGTCTTTTACTGCTGTCTTGCTGTGCTTCATTCTGTATCCTGCTGTTTAGGTCTCATCACAGGTGGAGGGAGAGAAATACTTCAAACCTGACAGCAATCAATGTTGCTTGCCCTCCTGTATATTCAGGAGATGCAGTCACTGTACAGTAGACACCTCAAATCCCGAGAGAAATATCATCAATGATGCTTTTGCAAAATCTTGCAATCCAATGGCAAGATAGGCACTCCATTATCAATGTCCTTTCAGGCTAACATCACCAGCACTTAGTCATGGTCAATCAGCTGCATTGGATGGCCTCATCAACGTGACACAAGACTCTCAAAGCAAGCTCTTTCCTCTGAACTTCTTCATTGTAAGTCATAGAGATGTACAGCATGGAAACAGACCCTTCAGTCCGACCCGTCCATGCCGACCAGATATCCCAACCCAATCTAGTCCCACCTGCCAGCACCCGGCCCATATCCCTCCAAACCCTTCCTATTCATATACGCATCCAAATGCCTCTTAAATGTTGCAATTGTACCAGCCTCCACCACTGCCTCTGGCAGCTCATTCCATACACGTACCACTCTCTGTGTGAAAAAGTTGCCCTTTAGGTCTCTTTTATATTTTTCCCCTCTCACCCGAAACCTATGCCCACTAGTTCTGGATTCCCACACCCCAGGGAAAAGTCTTTATCTGTTTACCCTATTCATGCCTCTCATGATTTTGTAACCCTCTATAAGGTCACCCCTCCGCCTCCGATGCTCCAGGGAAAACAGACCCAGCCTGTTCAGCCTCTCCCTATAGCTCAAATCCTCCCACCCTGGCAACATCCTTGTAAATCTTTTCTGAACCCTTTCAAGTTTCACACCGTCTTTCTGATAGGAAGGAGACCAGAATTGCAACGCAATATTCCAACAGTGGCCTAACCAATGTCCTGTACAGCTGCAACATGACCTCCCAACTCCTATACTCAATACCTGACCAATAAAAGAAAGCATACCAAATGCCTTCTTTACTATCCTATCTACCTGCGACTCCACTTTCAAGGAGCTATGATCCTGCACCGCAAGGTCTCTTTGTTCAGCAACACTCCCTAGGACCCAAACATTAAGTGTATAAGTCCTGCTAAGATTTGCTTTCCCAAAATGCAGCAGACAAAAAGTAGAGGGCCCAGCACCGATTCTTGTGGCACTCTACTGGTCACAGGCCTCCAGTCTGAAAAACAACCCTCCACTACCACCCTCCGACTTTTACCTTTGAGCCAGTTCTATATCCAATGGCTAGTTCTCCCTGTATTCCTTGATCTAACCTTGCTGATCTGTCTCCCATGGAGAACCTTGTCGAACGCTTTACTGAAGTCCATATAGATCACATCTACCTCTCTGCCCTCATCAATCCTCTTTGTTACTTCCTCAAAAAACTCAATCAAGTTGGTGAGTGATTACCATAATGGCAGAGGAAATGGTTCAAGGGCATCTTGAAAGCCTCCATAAAAATCTATAATTGCAACATCCCCACCAACTTGAGGATCTTTTGGACAAGATCTCCCAAACTGGTAAAAAAAAATGCATGAAGATGTCATCTACTTTGACTGTCTCTGACAGGCCCAGGTTGAAGCCAAGTCCAAACACTGGAAGGAGCATGAGGAAACCTGTGCATCATTCCCATCTACATCATCAAATGTTACTTCCCCAACACAAGGTGTACAGATCTTCAATTGAACTATTAAGCCACCTCTGGGTCCACAACTCTTGAAGTCATCCGTGGTCCCCAAGAGCTGCTTAAGAAGAGGGATCTTCCATTCAAAGGTTGTTGTTGTCATTCAAAAATGCGATCTGCCAACCACCACAATTGAGTAACACTGTGCATGAATTTGTGCCAGTGCGATGCCGGGTACGTAATGTGTATGTCCTGATGCTTGGCTGATTAAATGAAACCCATGGTCCTTGTTTGTATTGTACAGAATGCATATTGTGCATAATTACATAATGCATGTAATGCATAAGAACAAAACATCTGTTGGAGATGTGGTTCTGTAATTACAGAACACTTACTGAATAACTGCGTACATTATCCTAAATTAGTTATTAGTATAAATAGTAATCAGTTGAACATGTAACATGGCTAATTTACATGTTAAAAGTAGCATATGTTCGTTTACATTTTATCAAGTAATTCTAATATTTTCCAGCCTTGTGCCTTTTGTGAATTCCCTGGCATCTTGGTGTCTTTACCTCCCTGTTACTTTCCCTGTGGCAATGTCTAGGCCAATTAGAGATGACTATGAAGCAGCATTTTTCTCCTGTTGTATAAATTATGATCATTTTAAAATTTGGAATTCTTGCACTTATCCTAATGAGTCCAAGCTGAAAAGCTTCAGCAGGATGTCCCTCTTTTTAATCATTATTCAACTCTTACACTACTAAACAACCGGTTGAAACTTGTGCAAAGTGGTGTATTGGTTTTCAATTTAAATTCAATATAACCTTGCCTTTAGTGCACCATTTCCCTGTTGCCGGCTGCATTTATATATCTATTTTTGTAATTATGCGATTGTTACATGCTTGCACATTTTTAACCTAATTATTAAGAGCATTATTTAATTCCTCTGTGTAAATTGCACTGCAGTTCAGCTTTCAAACTGCAGACATGTTTCTGGAACAAACTGTAATTATTGTGATTTTTTTTCTTCTCTTTAATTTCAAGGTGTTTTACTTTACAATCCTCTACATTGAGCTTTGACGGACAACCAGCTGTCTGTTGCCTTTTTCCAAAATGACTTGAATGGCCTGAGATTTCAAATATACTTTGAGCTGGCTGGTTGAATATGTAAACTGGACTCGCTGGCAATCATTTAAAAGTCCGTTGTCAGTCTGAATTTTGTTTCCAATAATATGCATATTTTGGTAGTTTTGAAAAGTGGAAAATTTTGAAGACTGAATGCAGCCTTCATATAGACTGTGTTCTGAAATTGATGTTTAAAGAGTCATTGTGCAAACCAGATCATTTCCTGAATGTGATCTATGGTCTTACTTTGGTAACTTAGCTTAAATAGGTTCTCTGGAAACTCCAAAACCATGGTTTACAGTAATGTACAGTTCACTGCCCTCGTGAGGTAAGCATTTCTGTACATGTCAGTCTATTGGCTTTGTAGCAAAACAAATAGCCTGTTCAGCTGCAATGTAAATTTGCCAAGTTCTCAATTTACTCACTGCATGCGGATTTGTAAGGAAACTCTGCTAGAGTGAATGTTCCTTTATAATCACAATCAGATGCTGCAAAAACTGGGACAGTAATGACGCTCCTTTTCTGGTATATTCCAAGACTTCATCTTTCTGATAAAAGACTTAATTTCATTTTGTAAAATACAAAATGTGCTATATGAATGCATGTTCTTCGTTTTCTTCAATTTTAAAGTGTCTCACCTTTTTTAATCAACGTGTACAGAGATGTTATGACCCATTTTTGGGGCAGGTGGGACTTGAACCCAGGCCTTTGGCTCAGTGGTAGGGATATTACTAATGCGCCACAAAGCCCCTGCTTCATTCTTATAAACAAAACAAATGCATTCTTTGATCAGAATCCAGCAGATCAGGATTACCTGAGCATGCCTTTTAGCAGAACATTTTTATTTTCATTATTTTTAACCCAGATTAAAGTTCTTACAACAAGAGATCAGACTGACTGGTGCAGTGCACCACTATGCATAACCCTGGCACTAGAAACTGGAGAAGACCACTTAAGTGGATCCATTTACCTGTCTTTTACTTAAACTTATTGGTATCCTAAAGAAAACATATCTCTGCCTTAGCTGCAATTTTTTACCATTTTCATTAGTTTCTTTGATCGATATGCTGTGGAACAGACTAGAAATACAGCTATCTTGCATTGTGCATTGAAACATGGTTAATTTTGTCATCTTTATCATTCATTTATGAGGTGTGGCTATTACTGGCAGTGCTTAGTTGCCTTTCAGACGATGCTGGTGAGCTGCCTTCTTGAACTACTACAGTCCATGTGCTGTTTTCAAATCAGAATAGTGAGTGGCTTGGAGGGGAGCTTGCAGGTGGTAGTGTGCCCCATATTTGTTGCCGTTTATTGTTCCAGATGGAAGTGATTGGACATTTGGATGATGCTGTCTACGGATCTTTGGTGAATTGCTGCAGTGCATCTTGTAGATTGTATGCACTGCTGCTACTGAGCATTGTTTGTAGAGGGAGTGAATGTTTGTACTAATGAAGCAGGCAGCGCTGTTTCTGGATGGTGTCAAGCATCTTGATTGTTGTTGGAGCTCACTAATCCAAGTAAATGGGGAGTATTCCATCACACTTCTGACTTGTGATTTATAGATAGTGGACAGGCTGTGGAATGTGAAGAGGTGAGTTACTTGTTGCAGAGTTCCTAGCATCTGACCTGCTCTTGTTATCACTGTATTTGTATATCTAGTTCAGTGAATTCCTGCTCAGTGGTAACACCAGAATGTTGTTAGTAGGAGATTCAGTGATAGTAATGCCATTGACTGTCAAGGGGCAGCGGTTAGATAATCTTTTACTGGAGATGGCCATTGCCTGGCATTTCTGTAGACCCCACGTACTTGCCACCTTTTCCACTCAGGACTAAATATTGTGCAGGTCTTGTTGCATTTGAACATGGACTGCTCCAGTATCTGAGAAATCGCAAATGGTGCTGAACATTGTGCAATCATTGGCAAACCTTCCCATTTCTCACCTTTGATGGAGGGAAGGTCATTGAAGAAACCGGTATAGATAGTTGGACCTAGGATGCTACTCTGAGGAATTTCAGCAGAGGTGTCTTGGAACTGAATTGACTTACCTCCAACATCACAATCATCTCCCTTCATTTGTGTCAGGCATGATTTCAACCAACGCAGCATTTTCCCCATGTTCTCATTGACTCCAGTTTTGCTAGCACTCCTTGATGCCACACTTGGTCAAATGTGGCCGTGATTTCAAGGTCTGTTGGGGTGGTATTTGGCCACGTTGGATTTGTCCTGCCTTCTGTGTACATAACACATGGGCACTTTTCAAATATGGTAGGTGTGAGTATTGTAGCTGTACTGGAACAACTTTGCGAACGGTGTGTAAGTTCTGGAGCACACATTTTCAGTGCTATTTCTGGAATGTTGTCAGAGCCCTTAGCCTTTGCTGTATCCAATGCGTCCAGCCATTTTTTGATATCACTTTTTGGAGTGAATTTATTTAACTGGCAACTGTGATGGTAGGGATCATTTGGAGGAGGTTGAGGATTGTTGCGAATGCTTCAGCTTTACCTTTTAGCTATGTGCTGTGTTCTTCTGTCGTCCTGTTACCCCCCCAGTGAAAGCAAAATGCTCAGTCACAGTATAGTTTTTCCACCTCCATCTTTATTCCAGGCCCTGGAGGGAGAGAGAACAATCACCCAAGTGCACAGAGACATGAGTTCACGGTCTTCTCTGGAGGGGAAGGAGGGAGGAGCATCTAGATAAAGCAACATATTAATTGGGTAACCATTAAAATCAATGAGTATCAATAGCAGAGACCCAGCCTTTTACCATTATTACAATGAATGTTCTTAATCTTGTTAACTGGATTCATGCAGTGGATACTTTTCCCCTTATTAGCTGATGTTGCATACTGAATGCTTCCAATATTGTTAAATAACTCTATGTAATGACTACTTTTTCACCATATTAACCTACTACCCTTGCCCCCAGCACCTCATTGTTAATTCGAAGTTCTTATCTGATCTGAGTCATGCTCAGCTGAACCTCTTGTTTTGCAAAACTCAGAACTTAACTCTTTCCCTGCCTGCTTATACCCTATACATATTCTCCCTTCCATCACAGAGGATGGGGATATTTGTGGAACAGCCTCCTCCAGTGAGATGTTTAGTTGTTCACTACCATTCACGACTAGATATGGCAAGACTGCAGAATTTAGATCTGATCTTTTTCGTTATGGGATGGCTTAGCTTTATTTATCACATGTTGCTTGTGCAGTTTGGCACATAAATAGTCCTGTTTTGTAGCTTTAGGTTGACACCTTATTTTTAGGTATCTTTAGTGCTACCTCTGGCATGTCCGCCACAAACTATTGAACCAGTTTTGATCCCCTGACTTGATGGTAATGGCATATCCCCACCCTTTCTACCGTGAGGTTGCTGCTTGTCTACCATGCGGAGCTTTGTCAAAGGCTTTACTGAAATCCAAGTAAACAATGTCTACCACACTGCTTCCATCAATCTTTTTGATTACTCATTTAAAAAAAACAATCATATTTGAGGGACACTATTTTCCTTGCACAGAACCATGTTGACTATCCCTAATTAGTCCTTGCCTCTCCAAATGCATGTTAATCCTATCTGTCAGAGCCATCTCCAACAACTTATCCACTACTGATGTTAGACTTGCATGGAGGTACACTGATTTTGAAGCCTAATAAGGAGACCAGCTATTTTGGATCAGGTATTGTGAAAGAAGTCTGAATTGTCAAAACATAACAGTTCTGTGGGTTAATTGATAACCTTTGTATAAAAGGTCCTCCAGGGAAGAGGGAAGAGCTACATTAATATTGAATTGTTGTGTACAGAGCTTCCAAAAAGGTGTTTTATAAAGTGCCATGCACCATCCTTTGAGCAAAATGTAACTCATGTCATAAAAGGAGTTGTAACTTGGATACAGAATTGTGTGCATGACTGGAAATAGATTATAGCAGTTAATAGATTCTCTCCTGGTTGGAGGAAAGTTTGGTTGCAATCCTGGATGAGATTTGTTAGAACCATTGCTGAGTTTTCATTTTTTTTAACTCATTAAGGTTTGAAACAGTGACTTGTGAAAAGGTGGTGACCTTTGGACTGTGAGCAGCAGCTTCCTTTTCCTTTTTTTGTGAAAAAGAGAACAAATAAACTAATTTGTGTATGAGGTTGGGCCTGGAAATTAATTCCATGAATGCTTCAAACATTTTGGTTCTGGAGATGTATTATGCTCATACAAATGGCAGATGTTGACTCCTAACTGTGGCCTTATGGGGAGACAACCAATCTAACAAAGAACTGAAGTTTGAATTGGTTTTGTACTGTTTAAGTCCGAAGGCTTGTATCTATGAAAACTGCAGTACGGATGTTTGATCGCTCCCTGGTTATCCTTCGATTATCAACCTTAATAAACATTTGAAGAACACTGTCAGTTGTAAGTTTTTTTTTGGAACCTACTGGAAACTATTTGCATGCATCGATGTCTTCAGAAACCAAGTAAGGTATAATCCCATGTGCCTGTGATGTTGCGTACTGTGGAGCCTCTTTAAATGAAGTGTCCAGTTAGATTTAATTTATTTGTTTTTTATATATCCTTTAACTATGTCTTTGGTTTTATGAGAGTGGGGGGGCCAGAATCAAAGAAGATTGCATTTAAATCAGACATTAATTAGATTACCTTGTTTAACATTGCTCTGTTAAGCTACTGTATTAATCAATTATAAATTCTTTTAAGCTGCAAACCTCCTGTCTGGTATTTGTTATTTTTAAAAAATCTGGTTAGGTGCCATTGGGGCAAATTTGAGGGTCATTGGGTATTTCCTTAGATAAAGGGATCAGAATTATTCACAGTATTTTAGCTGTGGGCTGTCCAGTGCCTTGTTTAGTTTAGTTTGATAAAGAAGTGTAAAAGTAGGCAAATATTCCATTTGGGCCTTCCCTGTTACCTGCTGAACTTTGTATGCTAATTTTTTGTGATTTATGCACAAGACTCCCCAGATCTCTCTGACCTGCATTCTTTCTCCATTTAAATAAGATTCAGCTTCTCTATTCTTCCTACCGAAGTGCATAACCTCTTTTTTCCACATTCTATCCCATCTGCGAACTTGTTTGAATTCTGTTAACTTGTCTATATGCCTCTGTAGACTGTCATCCTCACCATTTGTCTTCTTACCTACTATTGTGTCCTCTGCAAACCTTGCTATTGTGCATTCATTTTTCTCAGCCAAGTCATTAATATATGTTGTAAATAATTGTGACCCCAACACTGATCCATATGACACTTAGTTACAGATTACCATCCTGAAAATGCTCCACTTATCCCAACTGTCTGTCTCCTATCAGTTAACCAATCCCAATTCCATACTAATATACTACCCCAACACCATAGAATCTTATTAAACAGCCTTGTGTGTAATATCTTATCAAACACCGTTTGGAAATTCAAATATATTGCATTTACTGGTTCCCCTTTTATCTGTAATGCCTGTTACTTCCTCAAAGAATTCTAATTTTTTTTTCTCTCTATACCAAAACATATCTCTTGTTCTGAGCTCGCATGGCAGCAGCAAGGGCACAGCGTGCATACATCGTGAGTCCAGTGTGGAGGAAAGTGAGCCCAGCACAGACCTTGAGTAAGCCCTTGCTTACTTTTCTTGGGGTGAGCACAGAATCTGACATCCGAATTAGTGGCTGCTACATCAGTGGAGGCGATGTCGGCAAGAAGCGCCCAGCAGCAAAAGATAGCGCCTAAGGATTGGCACTTATGTCATTGGTTGGGTCTGGCGCTGGTAGCGGCAAAGCTGTGGTGAAAAGATATCATTATGCATTGAAATGGGCCCAGCAGCGAGAGACGTGACTTTGACATTGGTTGGTCAGGCAGTGAGGTGGTGGTGGAGGAGTATTAGCCCAGCATCGGAAGACGGCACCTGAGAATAGGCAGTTTTGTTGATTGATTGGGTCTGGTGTAGATGGCAGCAAAGCGATGGAAGAGGGCTGGCAGCGCAGGCGCTGTTGATGGTGATAAACTGGTACAGGATTGATGGAGTTGAAAAATGTGGTGCTGGAAAAACAGCAGGTCAGGCAGCATTTGAGGAGCAGGAGAATCGACGTTTTGGGCATAAACCCTTCTTCAGGAATGAGGCTGGTGTGCCAATCGGGCTGAGATAAAAGGTAGGGGGAGGGGCGCTGGGTATACGATAGGTGG
>NC_057731.1:42251020-42252438 GCF_004010195.1 Chiloscyllium plagiosum | reverse complement strand
CAAATTCCCTCCCCCTTACCTTCTATCTCAGCCCGCTTGGCACACCAGCCTCATTCCTGAAGAAGGGCTTATGCCCGAAACGTCGATTCTCCTGCTCCTCGGATGCTGCCTGGCCTGCTGTGTTTTTCCAGCACCACATTTTTCAACTGGTACTCCAGCACCTACAGTCCTCACTTTCACCACAGGATTGATGGACTCTGTTTTCAGCTATACCTTTTTTCCTTTATTCTTAAATTATTCAAAATGGCATCAAATCATGGGGCCAAATGAAAGTTTTTCACTGTATTTTATTGTATTCTTACTGTAAAATTCATGTGACAATAGAATCATTTATTCAATCATAAATTTGACAGGCATAATTTCCCTTCAGCTATATTATTTCTAATGCTGTTACATCCTTTATGATTGATTTTCATGTTTTCCCATGTTAAGTCACATGGCTTATAGTTGGATATATTTTGTTTCAATTTTTTAATAAGCATGTTATCTTGGCAGCTTTGTAATTCTCTGGAATTTTCCCCAATCTAAGGGTTCTTGTTAGGTTACTGCCAGTATATCCACTATCTCAGCAGCGACTTTCTTTAATTTCTCAGGTCCAGGAGACATGATGGCTTTTAATTCATTTAGCTTTGCTAGTGATAATTATTGCATTTGTTCTTTCCCTTCTCTTACCATGCGTACACACTCTTTAGCTCCTTGTTTATTTAGTTTTTTATATTTGTGTCAACTACTGTACAGACTGATGCAAAATATTCATTCAACTTCCTTCCCTTTTCAAGTACCCCATTATTACTTCCTGATCTTCAGACCTTGTAGAAAGCATGTTCAATTTTGCCATTCTCCTTCCCTTTATATATTTAAAGAAGCTCTTACTGTCCTTTTTTCAATATTTCTTTCTTGCTTGGTTGCCCTCAGTTTATTTACTCCCTTTTTCTTGGTCATCTGTTTTTGTCTTTTAAAATTTTCCTGCTCCTTTTGGCTTACCACTAACCTTTACCACATTTTATGTTGTTTTCTTTCTTTCAATTTGATCTTCTTAATTTCCTAGTTAATTACAGTTGGTTTATCCTATTCTAGAAACCTTCCTAACTGGGATATATCTTTTGCTATGCATTTGTGAGCAATTTCTTAAATGTCTGCCATTCCTCCCACCCTGCCCCCTGTAAAAACGCCATCCCATATTCCCAATTCCTTTGTCTCTGCCGCATCTGCTCCCAGGAGGACCAGTTCCAATACCGTACAATCCAGACGGCCTCCTTCTTCAAAGACCACAATTTCCCCCCAGACGTGTTCGACGATGCCCTCCACCGCATCTCCTCCACTTCCTGCTCCTCCGCCCTTGAGCCCCGCCCCTCCAACCGCCATCAGGACAGAACCCCACTGGTCCTCACCTACCACCCCACCAACCTCCATATACA
>NC_057731.1:42220001-42250670 GCF_004010195.1 Chiloscyllium plagiosum | reverse complement strand
CCTCGAACTCAGCATCGCCTTCCTAACCTGCAATCTTCTTCCTGACCTCTCCGCCCCCCACCCCACTCCGGCCTATCACCCTCACCTTGACCTCCTTCCACCTATCGCATTTCCAACGCCGCTCCCTCAACTCCCTCCTCCCTACCTTTTATCTTAGCCTGCTGGACACACTTTCCTCATTCCTGAAGAAGGGCTTATGCCCGAAACGTGGATTCTCCTGTTCCTTGGATGCTGCCTGACCTGCTGCGCTTTTCCAGCAACACATTTTCAGCTCTGATCTCCAGCATCTGCAGTCCTCACTTTCTCCTCAGCCCAATTTTACCATGCATTTCTAAGTATTCCACAATCTCATCCTTAACAATGGACTCTAAAATCTTACCAATGATTGAATCAAACTAATTGGCCTCTAATTTCCTTCTTCTTAAGCAAGGATTTTACATTAGCTATGTCCTAGTACCCCAGGGCCTCCCTGACTCCAGTGATTTCTGAAAGGTCACCAGCAATGCCTCCCCAATCTCCTCTGCTTTTTCTTTCAAGACATTGGATGTAGTCCATCCAGTCTGGTGGATTTATGCACCTTCAGACCTTTCAGCTTCCTCAGCACCTTCTCCTTAGTGTCTCTGCACTGATTCTTTTCAAGTTTTATTGTACGCCAATGTTGTTTCCATCTTATTATTTTTTATGTCCACCCGTGTGAATACATTGTGATCCTAGATCATTTCCTGCTATCAGACTTGGAGTCATTGGGTCTGTTTCTGTGCCGTATGACTCTTCAGTTCAACTTGTCTGCGTTGACCAGACATCCCAATCTGACCTAGTCCACTTGTCAGCATTTGGCCCATATCCCTCTTAAACCCTTCTGATTCATATGTCCATTCAAGATGCCTTTTAAACGTTGAAATTTACCTGCCTCCACCCATTTTCTCTGGCAGCTTGGTCTATACTGCAACATTCTTTATGTGAAAAAGTTACCCCTTGGATCCTTTTTAAATCTTGGCCCATCTTGGACTGAAGAAACTACCCTATGGCCTTTTCCTTCCTGCCTGTCCTTTGAATATTTACTTCCAAGTTTTGATTTCCTTGTAACCATATTTCTGTAATTGCTGTAAGATCATATCCGTTAGCCTCCATTTGTGCTTCAATTAATTTATAGTGTTCCAGTATTACGTGTATTCAAGCAAAGAGCTTTTTGCCTTTCTATCATTTATTTCCCCTTTGATCTATTTTCTGCTTTCTTTGGTTTGTACACTTTGTGTCGTTCTGTACCACTCTGGGTATCATCAGCATAGTTATTGTGGAATGCTGCCTTTTCCTTTAAGTGTAACTCTTGCCACAAATCTGTTCACTGTGGATTGTCTTGGTGCCTTGCAGCTCTCACATCTTGCAGTTGCTTCACATTACCGGGCATGCAAACTCAATTGCATGTTCAGTCTAGTTTCCTGTTTTCTCCTTTTTGAAGAATTCCCGATCTGAACAATTTGTTGTTTTTATTTCACTTTTTAAGTGCTTATACCTAACAACCTCTTCAACAAAAATGGGTAAAAATGACTGGAGACCTAAACTCCAAAGACCTTTCTTAATTTAAAGGTTAGAAATACTAATCCTATTCACTAGTCAGCTGCTTTCTTTAAACAGATACAATCAAACTGCTGTATCCTTTTTCCAGTAAGCTTCTTGAGATACTCATATTGGTTGCTCTCTATTGTATAGTATGTATATCTGTCAATAAAGTTCAACAAGACAGAGATACTGTAAGCATCAACTGTCTCTCAAGATGACTGAGTGCTATGAAAACAATCAGTAGCCCTGAAATGCAGCCTTGTTCACAATGTGAGCCCAGTTTGTGTATCCTGTGTGCAAAGTATTCTTGCAAAAATGTTTCAGAGCTAGTTACCAGTGCAGAATGAGGTGCAGCTTCAAAGTGCAAATACATCCTGTGAGCGGCTCAGAGGTGTCAGATGCCAGTGTCCATGAATAGTGGGCACTGAGGTATTATTGCTAGATGTCCAATTTGGAGGAACAAGCAATCAGTTGGAGTCCCAGATATGTGCTCTGACTTTCATGTCAGGAATTCTTGTTACCTAATATTCTCATGAGCGATTGGATAGGAAGCAGCATATTAATGAAGTATCACGTGTAGCTAATGAGGTTGATAACAAGCAATAGTGCCCTTTAATAGGCATCTTGCTGCACCCAAGCAAAGACTTCCAACTAAAGGAACTTAGTTGGAAAATGCAGCTAGTTACTCCTAACGTTGAGCAAGGCCTTTGCCCCTGAAGGTTCTATCTAGTGTCTTAGACATGAGACCTAATCAGATTTAGCTGGCATAACCATGACCCTTGATCCTTATGGGATGGGGAAAGAAAAGTAGGCCAGTCTTTGTGCTTCTGTGCACTAAACTTTGTTTTACTGAGACAGGCAAGGAATGGTAAGGTGAAGGAGCCTTGGGTAACAAGAAAAGAAGAGCTTCTTGTCAAGAGGAGGAAGAAAGCTTACTGAAGATTGAGGAAGCAAGAATCTGGATCAGCTTTAGAGGATTACAAGGTAGTTAGGAAAGAACGCAAAAATAGACTGAAGAGAGCTAGGAAGGGGCATGAAAAAGCCTTGGTAGGAAGGATTAGGGAAAAACTACGTGAGGAATTAGAGAATGATATGAGAGATGGTAGGGCTGTTCAGGGATAGCAGAGAGAACTTGTGCCTGGAGTATGAAGAGGTAGGGGAGGCCCTAAGTGAGTTTTTTGCTTCAGTATTCACTAGAAAGACGGACGTTGTTGATAGTCAGAACACCATGGATCCCGTTAATAGGCTTGAGCAGATTGATATTGAGGAAGTGGATGTGCTGGAAATTCTGGGAAGCATCAAGATAGATAAGTCTCCAAGACCGGACCAGATATATCCAAGGTTATTGTGGGAAGCGAGGAATGAGTTTGCTGCACCTCTGGTGATGACCTTTGCATCTTCACTCTCCTCAGGAGTAGTACCAGATGATTGGAGGGAGGTGAATGTTGTTCCTCTGTTCAAGAAAACAAATAGGGAAATCCCTGGGAATTACAGACCCATCTTCCGTCTGTGGTAAGTAAAGTACTGGAAAGGATTCTGAGAGATAGTATTTACAACTATTTGGAAAAACATAAGTTTGATTAAAGATAGTCAGCATGAGAGGCAGGTCATACCTCACCAGCCTTTTTGGGTTCTTTGAGGATGTGACAAGTCATTGTGACAAAGGTCCAGCAGTGAACGTGCCTGGATTTCAGTAAGGCATTTGATAAGGTCCCCACGATAGGTTCATTCAGAAATATAGGAGGTATGGGATACAGGGAAATTTGGCTGTCTGTATATTGGCTGGCTGAAAGAATACAGTGAGTGGTAGTGGATGAAAAGTATTCCGACTGGAGGTCGATGACCAATGGTGTCGTCAGGGATCAGTTCTTGGGCCTCTGCTCTTTGTAGTTTTTCATAAGTTACTTGGATGAAGAAGTGGAAGAGTGGGGTAGTATGTTTGATGCCACAAACGTCAGTGGTGTTGTAGATAGTGTCGAGGGCTGTTGCAGGCTACAACAATGTCAGAGTGTAGAGCTGGGCTGAGAAGTGGCAGATGGAGTTCAGCCTGAACAAATGCGAAGTGATTAATTTTGGAAGGTCGAATTTGAATGCTGAATACAGAGTTAAAGACAGGATTCTTGGTAATGTGGAGGAACAGCAGGATCTTGGGATCCATGTGCATAGATCCCTCAAAGTTGCCACACAAATTGATGGGGTTGTTAAGAAGGTGTATGATGTTTTGGCTTTCAATAACGGTGGTGTGGGGGGGGGGCGCGGTGGTTGTTGAGTTTAAGAGCCGTGAGGTTTTGTTGCAACTATATAAAACCCTGGTTAGACCACACTTGGAATATTGTGTCCAGGCTGGTTGCCTCATTATAGGAAGGATTTAGATGCTTTAGAGAGGATGCAGAGGAGATTTATCAGGATGCTGTCTAGTTTGGAGGGCTTGTCTTATGAAGCGAGGTTGAGTGAGCTCAGGCTTTTCACACTAGAGAGAAGAAGGAAGATAAGTGACTTGATAGAGGTGTATAAGATAATGAGAGACATAGATAGATAGCCAGAGACTTTTCCCCAGGCCAGAAATGGCTGTCACAAAAGGTCATAATTTTAAGGTGATTGGAGGAAGGTATAGGGGAGATGTCAGTAGGTTTTTTTATGCAGAGCGTTGTGGGTATGTGGAATGCACTGCCAGTGGTGGCAGTAGAGGCCGAGACATTAGAGACATTTAAGCGACTGCTGGACAAGAACATGGACGGCAGTAAATTGAGGGGTGTGTAGGTTAGATTGATCTTAGGTTCAGATAAATGCTCGGTACTGTTCTATGTTCTATCTCTCAACTCTGACAAAAAATACATATGTAAAAGCAAACTCCCTTTTAAAAACCTTTATAAATGGAGCACATGCTTACAGTTGAAGTTGAAGAGTGAGAGTGTTTTCACATAGCTCCCTGTTGAACTTCCAACCAGTTCAAGACTGATCTAAAAACAGCTCAGTTCAGTTCAGCTCGAAAGCAGACCATTCCCCTTTCTTTATAGAGGTCATTTCTAAAACATGACCACTTTGGCCTGAAGTCTCATCTGTTTAGATATAAACAAAAGGCCTCTCAAAATCCTTAATCTCTGTACCAAACCAGACTGATTGGAGCCTGACCCGGTTTATTACCCCTTTGAAAAAAATCAAGGAATGAGTCTCCTTGTGCCAAGGGAGGGCTTTTAGAAAAAAAGAGACTAGCTTTGTGACACCTCTCCCCTTAAAAAAACAAATGAACCATCAATACCAAAAGATGGCTTCATTTTTAACTCTTCAAAACCCGGTTAGTAGTCTAAACACACATAAACACTATACTAACTATAAACATGCAAACATGCACAACCACATGCAAATTTAGGCCGCGGTACATCCACCACCGAACGCCTCCGTATCTCATTCGAGTTTCGATAACGCATCGGCAATCATGTTTTTGTGACCTGCCAAATGCACAATTGTCAAAGTAAATGGCTGCAACAACAAGCTCCATCTAAAAAGTCTGGCATTTTTATCTTAAATTTTTCTGAAAATGTCAATGGATTGTGATCAGTGTATGTGATTTGTCTCAGATGCATTGGGGGCAGCATGGTAGCTCAGTGGTTAGCACTGCTGCCTCACAGCGCCAGGGACCCGGGTTCAGTTCCCGCCTTGGGCAACTGTCAGTGTGGAGTTTGCACATTCTCCCTGTGTCTGCGTGGTTTTCCTCCGGGTGCTCCGGTTTCCTCCCACAATCCAAAAATGTGAAGGTTAGGTGAATTGGCCATGCTAAATTGCCCGTAGTGTTAGATGGATTAGTCAGGAATAGATATAGTGGGGGTGGGTTACTCTTCGGAGGGTCGGTGTGGACTTGTTGGGCCGAAGGGCTGTTCCCACACTGTAGGTAATCTAATCTAATATAAACACTGAAATATTGTAATGCCAACACTAAGCTTAGTCTCTTTCTCCACCATTGAATATTTCTGTTGATGAACGTTCAACTTCCTGGAAAAATACTCTAAGGATCTTTCTATCCTTTCATCATGCTCCTGCAGGAGCACTGCACCGACACCCACATCACTGGCATCGATAGCCACCTTGAAAGGCATCGTGTAATCCGGTGTGGCTGATACTGGCGCAGTGTTTAACAGTTTTGAGGCTGTCAAATGTCTTTTGACAGTCTTCTGTCGACTGAAACTTGTTGCCCTTTTTTAACAATTCAGTGAGTGCAGCAGCCACACTGCTAAAGTTCAGCACAAACTTGCGGTAAATTCCACTCAATCCCAAGAACCGTAGTACTGCTTTTCTCGTCAACAATGTGGGAAATTCCCCAGTTACTTTCGTTTTTGCATCTCGTGGGGCCATTTGTCCATGTCCAATTACATGGCCCGGGAAGTTGACTTGGGCTTTAGCAAATTCACTTTTAGCTAGGTTTACCAACAAGCCAATATTCCGAAGTCGATCAAACAGGCCCGATAAATGCTGTAAATGTTCCTTCCATGAGTGACTAAAAATCACCAAGTCATCAACAGACACCACACAGCTGGGTGATCTGGTAATGATCTTCTTAGTCTCTGAAATGTGGCTGGAGCATTTTTTCATTCCAAATGGCATGACTTTGAACTGATAGAATCCATTTGGCATTACAAAAGCTGAAATTACATTTGTTCTCTCTGACGGAGTATTTGCCAGTAGCCTCTGTGCAAGTCCAACTTAGAAATTAGATTAGATTACTTACAGTGTGGAAACAGGCCCTTCGGCCACACAGTCCTTCAACCGTGGAATTGGATATGCATCAGTTTTTGTAATGACGTTGACTTTGTGATAGTCCACACATAACCGTTGGGTACCATCTGGCTTTGGCATCATGACTATGGGTGAGCTCCAGTCACTCTAACTCACTTCAATTATGCCATCTTGCAGTATCGTTCTATCTCCTTCTGAACCTGTGCCAACGTCAGAGGGTTATGCCTATAAGGATATTGCTAAATTGGAACAGCATCTCCAATATCTACATCATGCACAATTAGGTTAGTACTTCCCAGTTTATTTCTGCATATCTCTCCATGTGATAGTAATAACTCTTTCGGGTCATTTTGATTTTCTTATGGCAGGTAACTCAATTTTTGATAACTTCCTCATTGTTCAATTTGATTTGAGGCATGTCCAATTCAGCATCCTCTGAACTTGGTTTCTCCTTCAGTGCTGTAATCATTAACACCTTCTCCGCTTGCTTTCCTTCCCTATCAAAATACCTTTTGAGCATAGTCACATGACACACAGATTTCTTCCTGTCTGGAGTCCTTATCAAGTAGTTCACCTAACTCAATTTCTTCTCAATTTGATAAGATCCACTAAACTTTGCTTTTAAAGGCTCACCTATTATTGGAAGTATCACCAATACCTTATCCCCAATTGTAAAATTGCGAATTTGTGATTTCTTATCTGCTTTGTTTTTCATCGTATGTTGTGATACTTTTAAATGCTGTCGAACCAACTCTCCCGCTCTATTTAATCATTCTCTAAAATTTGACACATAGTCCAAATGGGTGATCTCTGAATTCTGACTTATTAATTTCTCCTTAATCAGTTTTAACGGTTCTCTTACTTCATGCCCAAAAATTAATTCAAATGGACTGAATTTGGTCAATTCATTCGGTGCATCTCTGATCGCAAGAAGTATAAATGGAACTCCCTTATCCCAACCATCTGGATAATCTTGACCATAAGCCCTCAACATGGTCTTTAGTGTTTGATGTCATCTCTGTAGCACTCCCTGTGATTCCGGATGGTATTGAATTGCTTTATTCCCAAGTTATCCATTACCTCCTTGAATAGTTTGAATGTGAAGTTTGATCTTTGATCTGACTGGATCATATTGGTAGTCCATATCTAGTTTAAAAAAAAATAAGTAATTCTTCTACAACCCTTTTAGCTATGGTGTTGTATAATGGGATTGCCTTTGGAAATCTAGTTGACACATCCATTATTGTCAATAAATACTTATTCACACTTTTTGTTTGAGGTAGAGGACCTACGCAATCAATCAAGACTCTTGTGAAAAGTTCCTCAAATGCTGGAATAGGTATTAAAGTTGCGGGTTTTATTACTGCCTGTGGTTTTCCGATTAGCTGACATGTATCACATGTCTGGCAAAATTCAATCACATCTTTGTGTAGTCCAGGCCAGTAAAAATATCTTTGTATTTTAGCCTGTGTTTTTCTCACCCCTAAATGACCTCCAAATGATAGCTCATGCGCCACTTGCAGCACCTCCTTTCTAAACCTTACTGGCAAAACAATTTGATGAATCGTTGCCCATTTCTCATCTGCTTGAATGTGTGATGGTCTTCATTTTCTCATTTAAGATATCATTTGTTAAGTTATAACACACAGGAATGCATTGATTGACTTTCTTTGTAAATGCCTTTTGATATAACTGTTTTTTAACTCCTCATCTTTCTGCTGTAATTCAATCAGCTCGGCAGAGCTAAAAATACTTGCATGTTTACCTATTTGCTTCTTCTCTGTTCCACTTATCTGATCAAAGAAGGTTTTGGATAACACTATGTCAGCTTCCTTTATCTGTGCCTTTTGATCTCTCCTGCTTTAGCTTGTGCCCCTGTGATCTTGTGATCACATCAATCAGAGAAAACTCCTGGATAAACATTCTTCATGTCTTCAGTTGCTTGCATCTCCACTGGCTTTTCAAATTGAGTAGGCAGCATGCCTACTGGTGAATCAGCTATATCATTTGCAAGGACAAATTGTATTCCTGGAGCTGAGAGTTTGTCCAGTACTCCTATCACAATTTCTCTACTCTTCTCTTGACTCCTGAGCTTCACTTTACATAATTGATCATTTTTTGTCTCACCGTGAATGACTGTTACCAGTACCTTTTTAGGGCAGTAGACCCTCAGGAGTGCATATCTCCTCATCCTTCAGCATTACAGACTGAGAAGATTCTGTGTCCCTTAATATTGTAGCCTCCTTACCCACTACTCTTGGCCTATGTGAATAAACTTTACCCTTGCATGTATATTTTTTAAGCAGATCTGGAACTTCCTCCTTCAATGAACCTCTGATCATCTTGTACACTGTGAGGCTGTTGTCTAACTTCCTTTATGCTTTTTGTTACTAGTCCAAGAAGACTTCCAGGCTTGTCTGATTTTCCTACATCTGGCTTTCTCTTAGCCCACCAACATTAATTTTGTGTGGCCCTCTTTATTACAAGAGCCTTTTAACTTCTTTGTCCCCCCTCATGGGTTTCATTTTTACCCTGTGGTAAGTTATCCTTATGATCGTCACTGAGATCTGCCTTTCCCTTTCCACATGAGGATTTCTCTTTGCCCCTATTTCTATCCCTCATGGAGTGAAATTGATTCTGGAAGCCAAACTGACAGTTATGGACCAGCTCATAATCTTCAGCCACTTCAGCCGCTAACCTTGCTATTTTAACTCTAAAATCTTCCACATGAATTCGCACTACTTCAGGCAATGAATTTTTGAATTCCTCCAGAATAATTTACCTTTCTAAGGACATGATAGGTTTGCTCGATTTTTAAAGCTCTTATCCATCTATTGAAATTACTCTGTTTGATCCTTTCAAACTCAATATAGGTTTGACCAGGGATCCCCCATATATTTATGAAACATGTCTATAGACTTCTGGTATAAAGCTGATATGCACTTAAAATGGGTTTTTTTAACCTCCTCATACTTCCCAGGTACCTCCTCTAACAGTGATGCAAATACCTCACCAGCCCTACCTACAAGTTTCGTTTGAATCAACAAAACCCACATAGCCATTGCGTTTGTATAACCACCTTTTCAAATGAGATGAAAAAGGCTTCCATATCATTCTCGTCAAATCTAGGTAATGCTTGAACATTCTTAAATGGGTTCTCACTAGGCTTCTGACTACCAAGGGCTTGCGCATCCTCACTCTCTTCCTCACTAAGCCTACCCTCAGCCTTTATCTCCAGCCTTTTAGGCTGACTTTCCTTTTTAAGTATCAGATTTTGAAGTTCAAAAGCTCTCTTTTTCTTTCTCTGCTCTCTTTTTCCCTCTTCTGCTTTTAATCATAACTCAAACTGTTTCATTTCTGCTGCCCTATCCTTATCTTTTGCCTCTAACTCAAACTGCTTCATTTGTAATTGAATTCAAGTTTAAATGTTGAGCTACTGCTGTAATTATCTGTCCTTTCCTTACAGAAGCAGGCAGTTCCAATTTCACCTTTTCTGCTAATTGTTGCACCTTGGTCTTACTCATTTTTGCAAAACTTCCAAGTCACCACATCCCCATTCAGAAAACGTTTGGCGACTGAAAGAGCCATTACTAGCTCAAGCTTTGTCTACCCAACCAAACCAACACCCAAAGTAAAGACACTAGCACCTACCACGTGCTGTTTAAAATCCTGGACAAGCCCCAGTCTGTCATGGACTAGGCCACACTGCTCAAAACATTCTTAAGGAGGCAGCTCCAGACCATAACTTTGCAATTTGTTTTGGTAAGTGTACAGTGAAAATTACCCGGAGCAAGATAGCTAAGTTGACTAATGGATTTTAAAGCAGACAAAAAATTATTCACAAAATTACACAATGAAACACAACAGAATAAAGAACCCCTACAGAACTCAACCTATCCAACAAGACTTACTTATGCTGTTCCAAATATACACATCAGTTCCAATAAGCAAACTCACTTAAAAAAACAGTGCTCCCACGAGGAGGTTGAACAGTTCATCCACTACACTAACACCTTCCACCCCAACCTCAAATTCACCTGGACAGTCTCGGACTCCTCCCTCCCCTTCCTAGACCTTTCTGTTTCTATCTCAGGCGACCGAATCAACACGGACATCTACTACAAACCAACCGACTCCCACAGCTACCTGGACTACACCTCCTCCCATCCTGCCCCCTGTAAAAACGCCATCCCATTCTCCCAATTCCTTCGTCTCCGCCGCATCTGCTCCCAGGAGGACCAGTTCAAAATACGTACAACACAGATGGCCTCCTTCTTCAAGGACCGCAATTTCCCCCCCCGACGTGATCGACGATGCCCTCCACCGCATCATTTCCAACGCCCCTCCTCCAAGTCCCTCCTCCCTACCTTTTATCTTCTCCTGCTGAACACTCTCTGCTCATTCCTGAAGAAGGGCCTGTGCCCGAAACGTCGAATCTCCTGTTCCCTGGATGCTGCCTGACCTGCTGTGCTGTTCCAGCAATAAAGTTTCAACTTACTTATGCTGTTCCAAATATACACAACAGTTCCAATAAGCAAACTCACTTAAAAAAACAGTATAAATGGAACACTTGCTCACAGGTTGAAGGGCAGAAAGAGAGAGAGAGAGTTTCCACACAGCTCCTTGTTGAACTTTCAATCAGTTCAAGACCAAACTAAAACTGCTCAGCTCAGATGGAAAGCTGACAATTCTCCTTTCTTTATAGAGCTCATTACTAAAATGTGACCACTTTGGCCTGAAGTTTCATCTGTTTACATATAAACAAAAGGCCCCTCAAAATCCTTTTCATCTCTGTACAAACCAGACTGATTGGAGCCTGGCCTGGTTTATTGCTCCTTTGAAAAAAAATCAAGGACAGAGTCTCCTTGGCCCAAGGAACAGCTTTTAGAGAAAAAATACTAGCTTTATGACACAATCAAAAGATAACAAGGGGACAACTCCCTGTTTGTGTTTTCAATTGTTTTGTGGAAGGAAGGTTATACGCTACCTCTGTAAATTGTCAGGTACTTGCTATTGCATATCACAGTGAATTTATTGGATGTCTGAGGCATCCTCTGATATTTGGAATTTAAAAAGTATATAATATAGAAACCGAAGTTGACTGTTTGGCCTTTTTGAGCCTGCTCCAACATTCAATATGATCATAACTGATCATCCAACTTAATAAATAAAAACCGAAAGAACTACGAATGCTGTAAATCAGAAACAAAAACAGAAGATACTGGAAAGGCTCGGCAGGTCTGGCAGCGTCTGTGATGAAAAATCAAAATTAACGTTTTGAGTCCGGTGACCCTTTTTCAGTTCTGATATCTCTTCACAGATGCTGCCAGACCTGCTGAGTTTTTCCAGCAACGTCCGTTTTTGTATCCAACTCAGTAACCTGATTCTGTTTTCTCCTTTGATCAGAGAACTGAAATGAGAAATTTCTTCAACCAGAGAGTGCTGAGACTGTGGAATTCTAAGCTGCCTACGCAGTATCCATAGACTGTGACTCTTTGTTCTGGATTCCCTGGTCAATGGGAACATCCTGTGTTTACTCTGTCCAGTCCTGTTAGAAATTTATAGGTTTCTGAGACTGCCCCTTATTCTTCTGAATTCTAGTGAATGTAGTCCCAACCGATAGTCTCTATTCATATGTCAGTGTTGCCATCCCAAACATCAGTGGCAAATCTTTGTTGCACTTCCTACATAGCCAGAGCATAGTTCCTTAGATAAGGAGAATGAAACTGTAAGCAATACGCCAGGTGTGGTCTTTGCAGGGCCCTGTAAATTGCAGCAAGTCATCCTTGCTCTTGTATTCAAATCTTCTCACTGAAGGCGAACATACCATTTACTGCCTGCTGCACATAATTTACTTTGTGACTGTTGTACAAGAACACGCAGGTGTTGTACCTCCCCTTTTCCCAATTTATTGCCATTCAATCTGCCTTCTTGTTTTTGCTACCAAGGTGGATAACTTCATCTGCCATGCTTTTGCCTACTCACTCAATTGTCCAAAACTCAGTGATGAATTTGTCATATTTCATTCTCCCACCCAGCTTAGTGTTGTCTGCAAACATGAAAATCTAGATCAGTGTACATGTTAAGATAGTTGTACAGTTTAGGGCTGTGCTTGAAATTGAGGAAATGAGATTTGCCAGCTTGCTATAAATACTTTTAACGGATTGTTTACATGGAACTATGACAGGAAAGGGAGCTGAGGCCTTGAAGCAGTTGCAATAGGAAATCTATCAATGTTGTAAACTCCTCCAGATGTTGGCTTATGTTGCATTTTATTTAACTGCTTGTATCACAGCTAGTTTCTCACTTAATCTTATTTGTGATATTTGTCAGCATTAAATTTGAATATTGTTTATAACATGAAGCTGCTTGTTGCATTATAATAAGTAAAAATGAAATTAATAGCTTTTTTAAAAAAATGCACCATCAGATCAGCCTGTCTGTTAGCTTTTTTCATTATCAATAGAAGTTCAAGCAAGAAATAAGGATTGTTCTTTCTCTATACAAATCGCAACATGTGCTTTCCTAAGTAATGAGTAAACCTGGATGTTCTGCTACCATTCTTTGTTATGGTGTAACCATGTAACAATAACATCTGTCCTGCTATTTCGTATACCTTATTGCAAATGCACCACACATTAAGACACATTGCCTATAGACCTGTCTTTTTAACCTTGTTAGTCGTCTTTTGGCTTTATTTTACACTGGCCCAATTTGTTTATCGCCCTTTGGTTTTCCTCAGAACTGGTCCTTAAGTCTGAGGAATGTGAATACTTCTGATCAATTTCTCCAGCCAGTTGTTCACCTGCCATAATTATTATTTAGGATGGATGGACAAAAAGGGAAAGATGGGGTAGCATTTTTAATAAAGGAGTCAATCAATGTGATAGTGAGACAAGATATTTACGTGGAAAATCATGTGGAATTTGGGTGGAGATAAACACCAAGGGATAGAAAATGTTATTGTGTGTTTATAGGCCTCCAATTGTAGTCAAAACTTAAGGGAAGGTGTTAAGCAATAGAACACCAACTGCAGGTTCCCCTCCCAGCCACTCACCATCCTGACTTAGGAATGTATTATCGTTCCTTCGCTGTAGCTGGGTCAAAATCCTGAAATTCCCTTCCTGATTGGCATTGTGGGTCAACCTAGAGCAGGTGAACTGCAGTGATTCAAAATGGCAGCTCACCACCATCTTCTTAAGGGTAGTTAGGGATGAGCCATAAATACTGGCCAGCCAGTGCTACTCACATCCAATAATGAATTTTTAAAAAATCAATGATACATGCAATAAAAGTACACTAATTATGGGTAAATTTAAAGTACATATGGATTGGACAAGCCAAACTAGCAACTATATTGTGGTGGAAGATTTGCTGGAATGTGTACGTTATGATTTTTAAAGGAACCAACCAGAGACCAGGTTACTGGGCAATAGAAAGGCTTAAGTAACCCAACATGCAGTTGCCTGGGGAAGAGTGACCATAATTGATGGAATCCTTCACTGAAAATGGAGAGTGAAATAGATGAATTTGAAGTTAGAGTTTTGAATCTAAATAAAGTGAACTACAAGAGTGTGATGTGCAAATTGGCAAGGATGGACCAGAGAACCTTGCTAAAAGGATAGGCAGAACAAAGAACAAAGAAAATTTACAGCCCAGGAACAGGCCCTTCAGCCCTTCAAGCTCGAGCTGATCCAAATGTACTGTCTAAACCTGTCTGTCAATTCCTAAGCATTTGTAACCCTCTGTTCCCCACCTACTCATGCATCTGTCCAGACGCATCTTAAATGAATCTACTGTGCCTGCCTCTACCACCTCTGCTGGCAATGTGTTCCAAATGCCCACCACCCTCTGTGTGAAGTACTTGCCGCGTATATCCCCCTTAAACGTTCCACCTCTCATTTTGAAAGCGTGACCTCTGGTTATTGAATCCTTCACCCTGGGAAAAAGCTTGTCTCTATCCACCCTGTCTGTACCCTTCATGATTTTGTAAACCTCAATCAGGTCCCCCCTCAATCTCCTTTTTTATAGTGAAAATAAACCTAACCTACTCAACCTCTCTTCATAGCTAGCACCCTGCATACCAGGCAACATCCTCGTAAACCTTCTCTGCACCCTCTCCAAAGCGTCCACATCCTTTTGATAATGTGGCGACCAGAACTGTACACAATATTCTAAATGCGGCCAAACCAATGTCTTGTACAATTTTAACATAACTTGACAGCTCTTATACTCAATACCCCGTCCAATAAAGGCAAGCATACTATATGCCTTCTTGGTTGAAACTTTATTGCTGGAACAGCACAGCAGGTCAGGCAGCATCCAGGGAACAGGAGATTCGACGTTTCGGGCACAGGCCCTTCTTCAGGAATGAGCAGAGAGTGTTCAGCAGGAGAAGATAAAAGGTAGGGAGGAGGGACTTGGAGGAGGGGCGTTGGAAATGTGATAGGTGGAAAGAGGTCAAGGTGAGGGTGATAGGTCGGAGTAGGATGGAGGCGGAGAGGTCAAGAAGAAGACTGCAGGCCAGGAAGGCGGTGCCGGGCTGGAAGGATCCCTTTTATCTTCTCCTGCTGAACACTCTCTGCTCATTCCTGAAGAAGGGCCTGTGCCCGAAACGTCGAATCTCCTGTTCCCTGGATGCTGCCTGACCTGCTGTGCTGTTCCAGCAATAAAGTTTCAACTTTGATATCCAAATGAATCCAACAAGAACTGGACCAAGCATATTCTCCTCCTATATGCCTTCTTGACCAATCTATCCACCTGTGCAGCAACCTTCAGGGTACAATAGACATGCACTCCCAGATTTCTCTGCCCATCAACTTTTCCCAAGACTCTTCCATTCATTGTATAATTCGCTCTAGAATTAGACTTGCCTAAATGCATCACCTCACGTTTGTCTGGATTGAAAGCCAGCTGCAACTTTTCCGCCCAACTCTCCAGTCTATCTATATCCTCCTGTATTCTCTGACAGTCCCTTATGCTTTCTGCTACTCCACCAATCTTTGTGTCATCTGCAAACTTGCTGATCATACCAACAGTGCCCTCTTCTAGATCATTTATGTATATTTAAAGAATATGTGTGTTTACAACAAATTGTTCATTCCTGTCTGGCACAAAAATAAGTGGAAAGGTGTCTCATCATGGCTTACAAAAGAAATTGGGTATTAGATCCAAAGAGGAGACATACAAAATTGCCAGGAAAAGTAGCAATCCTGATGATTGGGATCATAGAATTCAGTCAAAGAGGGGTTGGATAAATTGGGGGCAAATATTGTATGAGTGTAAAATTGCAGAAACATAAAGACTTATTGTAAAAGCTTTGAAAAGAAAAAAGATTAGTAAAGATTAATGAAGGACCCTTATAGTCAGAAGTGGGGAAATTATAATAGGAACAAATAAAAATGGCAGAATTGGACTCTTAACTTTGGTTCTGCCTTCACAAAAGAATGCACAGATAACCTACCAAAAATATTAGGGAACCAAGGATCCAGGGAGTGTATGCAATTGAAGTAAATCCACATGAGAAAGAAAATGGTGTTAAAGGCTAACCAATCAGCAGGGTCCTAATAATCTACACCTGAAAATATGTTGCTGGAAAAGCGCAGCAGGTCAGGCATCATCAAAGGAACAGGAGAATCGACGTTTCGGGCATAAGCCCTTCTTCAGGTCTGAGCTCCAGCATCTGCAGCCCTCACTTTCTCCCCTAATAAGCTACATCCCAGAATACGAAAGGTGGTGCTCTTGGAAGTATTGAATACATTTGATGATCATTTCCAAAATTATCTAGACTAGAGTAGTTTCTCACAGATTGGAGACTGTCAAAAATGGAGGGAGAAAAGAAAACAGTTACTAACCAGTTAGCTGAACATCAATAGTGGAGGAAAATGTTAGAACCGATTATAAGATAACAAGCATTTAGAATAGAAGCAATTTATTATCACTTATATATCTCACTGTATTTTCAAATTCAAGTCACCACAATTTGGTGTTGTTTTAATTACAGAAATTATATAAAGAAATAGTTGAGACAAAGTTAGGACGAATTTCATCTTTGCGTGCCTCCAAGGCACTCTGGGTATATGGAGTGGCTACAGGATTCTGCCAAAGCAAGGATTTCCAGACAGGATCCACCACAATGCCATTATATTGCAGCCGACACCGCTGATACAGAAGCCACTGTATTACTACCATACCAAAGAGGGACAGACCAGACCCACCAATCACTGACACTGATGTATTTGCTGCCAAAGCCATGAAGAACAAACTGGAACCACTATGCCACCACTGCTGTAACCACTTCAGAAACTGCTGCACTGCTGCCAGGAGGACTGGACCAGATCCACCAACGATGAAGCCTTCAATAAAGCTGCAGCCACTATGGCCACAAGGACTGGATATCTGAATGCATCATGCTGCTGCCATCGGAAATGCCTTCCTCCTCCACAGCCACAGAAAAGAAGAAAAGGTGAACTTTGATACAAAAGAGAAATTAAAAAACAAAACAAAAAAAACAGAAAAATGTGGCCTGAGTTGGAACAGAAGCATTGGGCACAGAACCTAAACACTTCCTACCCTGCAGCCAATGCCACCTTGTAATTTGGAATGCATTAATGAGATTGGGCAAAGTCCACCATTGGAGTATTTAAATTTTCTTGATGGACCTTGTCAAAAGCTTCAGAAGTTAGTGGGGAAAATGAAAGCACATGGGGATAGGGGTAATATGTTGGTATGGATCGAGATTTGATTGACAGACAGAAAATAGCATGGGAATAAATGGGTCTTTTCCCCTAGTGACAGGCAGTGACTAGTGATGTAGTGCAGGGATCAGTGCTTGCACCCCAACTAATCATACAAAAGTTCTGGATGAAGGAACCAATCCAACATTTCTTAGTTTGTTGATAACAAAACTGGGTGGGATTGAAAGATGTGAGAAGGATGTAAGGCAATTTAGACAAGTTGAGTGAGATGGCAAACACATTGGCAAATGAGCTAAATGTGAAGTTGTACACTTCGGTGTAAAAAAACCAGAAGTGTAGTATTTAAATGATATATTGGAAAGTGTGGATGCACTTGTCTCCTTGTACTAGTCAATGTACGTAGATAGGGATGTGCAACATGCAATTAGGAAGGTAAATGGTATATTGAACTTCATTGTAAGAGGATTTGAATTCAGTAGAGATTCCTTACTACAATTATGCAGAACCTTGTTGAAACTGCACAAGGAGTATTGTCTGCAGTTTTGACCGTATACCTCCAAAGGACATGCATGCCATTGAGAGGGAGTGCAACAGGTGTCCTCTAGGCTGGTACTGGAATGGCAGAAATGTCCACTGAGAAGAGATTGGTTTGACTGCGCCTGCATTCACAAGAGTTTGGAAAGATGAAGTTCTGATTGAAATGTATATAAAATTTGAACATGGCTGGACAGACTAAAAGCAGGAAGATGTTACTTTTGGTTGGAGAGTTTAGAACCAGCTGACACAGTCTCAGGATGGGGTAGACTACTTAGGGTAGAGATGAGGAAAATTTCCTTAATTCAAAACATTGTGAATTGCAGAATTCTCTACCACAGAAGGATGTGGAGGCCAAGTTATTGAATTTATTCAAGAGCTTGATAAAGTTTTATATTTTAACATCATTAATGGCATGTGGAGTAAGCTGGAATATGGCATTGAGATAGAAGATCAGCCATGATCATATTGAATGGCAGAGCAGGCTGGAAGGGCCAAATGACCTATTCCTAGTTTGTGTTTATTTAACTGCAATCATTATGCTGTCCGTATTCCCCACAAGAAAGATAGTGTGATTTATATGTGGTAATTCGGAGTGTCCCAAATTAAACTAATCTCACCACAGTGAACACATTATAGAGTGAATAGTCAGAATATGCCCTCAGACTATCACAAGAGGGCATAATTTTAAGGTGATTGGAGGAAGGTTGAGGGGAGAAGTCAGAGGTCAGTTCTTTACACAGTGGTGGGTGCATGGAATACACTGCCAGCAGTGGTAGTAGTCAGATACATTGGGACATGTAAGTGACTCTTTGATAGGCACACGGATGATAGTAAAAAGAAGGGTATGCAGGTTAGTTTGATCTTAGAGTAGGATAAAAGGTCGGCACAACGTTGAGGACCGAAGGGTCTGTACTGTGCTGATCTATGTTTTATGACTTAGCTGGAGTTGACCATTTGATTCAATACTATCAATAACATCTCTGGTTGATTTTGGATGACGGTTTTGTTCTTGGAATTTTGACACAACAACTGATGAAGGATGGTGGTATATTTCCAAGTTAGGGTGGTGAGTGGCTTGGAGGGGAACTTGCAGGTGGTGCTGTTCCCAAGTACCTGCTGCCCTTGACCTTTTAGATGGAAGGGTTTGGAAGGTTCTATCTAAGGATCCTTGGTGAATGTCTGTAGTGCATCTTGTAGATAGTACACACTGCTGCTACTGAGCACTGGTGCTTTCCAAGATGTTTTTAAAAATTTAATTTGCCCTTTTTTGTTTGTGCTTCTTAGCCAGTTTGTAAAATCTGACCAAAGTTCTGAGCTGTTACTGACCGCTATTGTCAATCTGATTCATCCAATCTATATGTAGACTGAAATCATTAATTATTATTGCAGTACCTTTCACAAGCTTCCATTATTTCTTATCCTGTACTCTGTCTTTCACTGTTGTTACTGCATGGAGGGCTGTCACTCCTACAAGTAACTATCAGTTATAAGTAACTCATTGTTTTTACTATTTCTAATCTCTCCCCAGATGGTTTTTTACACCTTGGTCTCCAAAGGTTATCCCCCTCCTTTGTACAAATGTTGACATTCTTAATGAGTTGGACTTCCATCTTCTATCTCCCTACCCTTCTGAAATAACTATACAGAGGCAGGTATTCTGTCACTAAGTCACCCTTTATTTACACGTGCAGAGTACATGGACTGTGACCAGTTAGCTCGGAGTGAGGAGACCCTCTTAGACTCCTATTTATTTATTTTTTCTTTTATTCTCTTTTTTTTCTTATTTTTTTAGTGACAAACACTGCCCTTCAGGCTTGCCTCCATTTTTCTTTTCTAACATAAATCTCCTGTTTTTTTTTCTTTTATTTAACCCCCACACTACCACCTAAATGGTAGTGCTTATTTTATCCCCAGCACCCATGGTGTGTGTGTGCAGGTGTGAGACACAGTGGAAGACACAAAGTGCACCAATCTTTATTCAATTTCCACCACCAGGAAGATAGGAAAACACCCGGGTGGGCAGTGCTGTGTGATCAAAACAGTGAAGGGGAGGGTAGGGATAGACTCCTATTTATATCTGTCAGCCAGGGTTTCCTGATTGGCCTAGATTAAAGCCCCAATCAGGGATCTCGTACTCAATGGGATCCACCTGGCCAACCTTGTTCCAATCACTACACCTTCCAAAATGTCAAGTGTCCTTAAATATTGAGGAACTAAACTTCAGTCATTAAGCAGATGCTAGTTCTGTTTTTGGGATGGCAGCTCATTTGTTTTTTTTTAGGAATGCTAGATGTATATAAGCCTTTAGTATGTCTTTCTCCTATTTTGTAACTCCTAGCCTTATCTGCAGGTGCACCTTTCAGTTGCACTTTACCCTGAAGTGACCTTAACTACTTACTGTTATAAGAGAATTTGGCATGGTCAAAAAAATTTAGGCAAATATTTAATGAGGCCTTCCAACAGTCAAAACATAGATCAGACTTCATTGTTGCAATTTCTGCCTTAACTTTTGACTAAACAATCTCATTCCCTGACCCTTTAGATGGAGGAAGATTACAAAAGATGCAATGTATGGGAATCTGGATCTTGTGTTTGAACCAAAGTTAGCTTGTAGGTGCAGCAAGTAATTAAGAAGGCAACTGGAACTTTAGCCATTATTACTAGGGATTTGGAGTTTTAAAACAGGGTAGTCTTGTTACAACTTTACAGGTATTGATGAGGCTGTAACTATTGTACTGTGTACTGTTTAGGTCCCTGTGTTTAATAAAGGAAATACTGGCATTGGAGGCTGTTCAAAAGAGATTCACTGGGGATGAAGGGGTTGACTTACCAAGAACAACTAAACCAATTAGGATTTTATTCTTTAGAGTTTAGAAGAATGAAGGGGATTTTATTGAAACGTGGCATGGAGCCAGAATGTACAAACAAAGATAAAACTGAAAGACCAAAAAGCAAGAAGCAAAAATGGAAGGCAGAGATATGGGTGAAAATAAATGGGGTTTTAGTACAAAATAAAGCTAAGATAATTAACTAGAATGAATGAAAGTCTAAAGGAACTGTGTCTTAATGTGTGGAACATTCCCAACAACATAGATGTGTTATAGCATAAATGGATATCTAATTAGAATTATGGAGACCTAGTTGCAGGGTGACCAAGAATGGGAACTGGATAGGTATTCAATATTTGGCATGGACACACAAATGGGAAAAGGAGGTGGAGTAGCACCATTAGTAAAGAAGTCAATCAATAAGTAGTGAGGAAGGATATTGGCTTAGAAAATCATGCTAAGTAATAAATATGAATGGAGATAAATACCAAGGGGCAGAAAATGTAGGTAAGGAGTCTCTATACATACTGAAATAGTAGCGGAGATTTAAGGAAAGGTGTTAAACAGGAGAATAATGATGCATGCAGTAACAGTACAAATGTAGCCATAAGTGACTTTAATCTATACACAGATTGAGCAAGCCAAATTAGCAATTGTATTGTTGAGGAGGATTTCTTAGAATATATACATGATGCGTATTTTAGACCAATGAGTTAAGCATGATGTTGTGCTGACTTTATCTAGAAGAGACGTAAAAGAAGATACAAAATTGTCAGAAAAAGCTGCAACTTGAGGACTGGAAACAGTTTAGAATTTAGCAAACAAGGAAAAAATGATAGATCAAGAAGGTAAAAATAGTGTATGAGAAGAAACTTGTAGGAAACATTAAAAAAATTGTAAAAGCTTCTATAAATTATGAAAAGAAAATGATGAATGAGAAACAAATGTAGGTGAGGCAGTGGCTCAATGGTAATTGAATTGTTAATCCAGAGACCCAGGTAATGTTCAGGGGGTCTGTGTTCAAATCCTGCCATGGCAGATGGTGAAATTTGAATTCATTATTAAAAATAATTGAAATTAAGAGTCTAATGAGACAATGAATCCATTGTTTTTGTCAGGAAAACCCATCTGGTTCACTAATGTTCTTTAGGGATTAGGGATGAGCAGTAAATGAAGTGCTAGCCAGCTACACTCTTGTTTAATGAATGAATTTAAAAGAAAAAGATTAGGAGACCTATAAATTTTGGGGAATCAAATGTCCAGTGAGAGAGGATTTGAAGAAACTCCATATTTAGTTTTAAAAAGAACCTGCTAAATAAATTAATGGAGTTAAAGGCTGACAACTCATCAAGATTTAATAATGTACATGTTGGAGAGGACCTGGAAGTATTGAATACATTTATGTCCTCTTTCAAAATTCTGTAGTAGTTCCTACAGATGGGTGTGGTGCAAATGTAATCCTGCTGTTAAACAAGGAGGAAAATATGGAATTACAGACTAGTTAGCCTAACATCAGTAGTAGGGGAAAATGCTAGTGTCCATTTGTTTGTAAAAGAAAAGTGATAACAGCTCACTTGGAAAGCATTAAAGTTGGCATGGATTTATGAAAAGGAATTCATTCTTAACTAATTTTCTGGAATATTTTTGACTATGGAATTAGAAAAGATAAAAGAATACCAGTATATATGCTGTATTTGATTTTCAAGAAGGCTTTTAATATGTCCCAAATAAGAGACTAGTTAGTAAAGTTTAAGGCACACCGGATAGGGGATAATATGCAGCAAGCATTTTATTAACTGGCAACTATGGGACCAGGAGTGTCCTGTTTGATCAAGAGGTCCATATAAACAATGTAAAACACACACTAAGTAATAAAACTTAGATACTTTTTTTAACAGCATGAATCACTTTAATAATTCAACTTTGCCTTAACTCATACCTTCAACTGACTATTAGGACATCACAGATCACAATAATACGGTAAACTTCCAATCTTTGAGGTACATAATTTTTACTGGTTTATTGAGAGTGCCGGTTCATAAGGTGTGGTTAAAACAAAGTTTGCTGTACTGACATGGATTAGTAATTGTAAGCCAGAGTGCAAACAGAGAGTGGGGGAATAAATGGTCTTTTTCTGAGTGGCAAATAGTGATTAGTGGTGTTCTGCAGGGATCAGTGCTTAGGCTCAACTGTCTGCAATTGTCAAGAACCTGAATTTTGGAATCAAATGCAATATTCCCAGGTTTGCTGATGAAACAAAATTAGGTGAAATTGAGTGTTGCGACATGGATACAAAGGTTGGCTTCAAAACCATCTAGACAAGTTGATTCTGTGGGCAAATGCATGGCAGATGCAGTATAACATGGATAATTGTGAAATTATACACTTTGGTGTGAAAAACAAAGCGTTAGTTAAATGTTAATATTGGGAATTAGACATTGTAAAAATGGATCTGGGTGTCCCTGTACATCAGTCAATGTAAGTGAGCAGGCAATCAAGAAGGCAGTTGGTATTTTGGCTTCATTGTCTCCGGTTTTGCATTCAGATGTAGGGATGTCTTATTGAAGTTATATAGGGCCTTGATGAGGCCATACCTGGAAATATCACATGCAGTTTTCATCTCCTCAGGATCTACTTGCTATAAAGGGAATGCAGCGAAGATTTGCTAGGCTGATACCAAGGATGAAAAATGTGTTGCTGGAAAAGCGCAGCAGGTCAGGCAGCATCAAAGGAGCAGGAGAATCGACGTTTCGGGCACAAGCCCTTCTTCAGGAATCAGAATGAAGGGGATCTTATTGAAACGTGGCATGGAGACAGAATGTACAAACAAAGATAAAACTGAAAGACCAAAAAGCAAGAAGCAAAAATGGAAGGCAGAGATATGAATGAAAATAAATGGGGTTTTAGTACAAAATAAAGCTAAGATAATTAACAAGAATGAAAGAAAGTCTACCAAGGATACCAAGGATGTCAAGAAAGTTCGATGAGAGATTGGTTTGAGTGGACCCTTATTCACTAGAGTTTAGAAGACCGGGAGGACCTGATTGAAATGCCAAGTTAGAGTTTTGTACTAGACACACTAGATAACATGGAAGGTGTTTCCCCTGTTGGGGAATTTAGAACCAAAGGATTCACAGTTGCAGGATACAGTTTAGATTTTTTAGGATGGAGATGAGGAAACATTACTTCACTGAGTGCTCAACCTGTGGAATTCACTGCCATAGAAGGCTGAGGAAGCTGGATTACTGAGTATATTCAGGAAAGAGATTGATACATTTTTAGATACAGTTGGTTCTAAAATATAACGCGGTAGTTCCGTTCTTGTGTAATCTCATATTATAAGAAAATCGCACAATTGCCGCGCCATTGAAACAGATGGGGCCAGAATACTGTTAGAGCAAATACAGGTAAGAAAATATTGCGTTCTACAAATAATGGTCTAAATTCTTAAATTGCATTAAAACCAACTTGCATTGAAGAAATCTACATTATAGCAGAACAAACTACGATTTACACAAACATCCATTATCTTAAAAAGTTGACAAGGTCATAAGTCCTATGACACCAGGTTTATAGTCCAACAGGTTTATTTAAAATCTCAAAGTTTTGGAGCATGCCCCTTCTTCAGGTGAAGTGAAAAAAGCATACACGCTCAGAATTTTATAGGCAGAGAGATCAGTGGGCAAAAAATTAATAATAAGGTGGTGCTGGAGATAAACCAAATGGCTTGAATAATATGATAGGTATAAGAGTCCCATGCCAAGAGTTTAACCAAAATAACAATATCGTGGTTATAGCTGGAGGTATTATTTGCAAAAATGTCTCTTTTTCTTTTGTATCCATGCCATGACTCCACTCATTGATACATAAAGTATAGCTAGAATTAGGCCAATTGAGCCCACTCTACCATTCAACCACATTATGGTTGAGTCATTTTAACTCCATCCTCTACGCTTTCATTACATTCCTGGTCTCTTAAATATCTAGAAATCTAATTGACCTCTGTCTTGAACAGACTCAGTAACTGAGCTGCCATGACCACCTGAGTGAAGATATTTCTCTTACTCTGTCCTAAATGGTCAACCATGTTCACCCCTACCACAGGATAATATGTCTTTTGCACTTATTGTCAGTACTTCTGTGAATTTTGTATGTTTTGAGCCACCTCTTTTCAATGAATGTGAAAACTGCTAGAAAGACTATTTGTTGCCAATCCCTAATTTCTCTTGATCTGTTACTCAACTTGAACTGCTACAGTCCATCTGCTATGGCTCCAGCCATGTTACTATTTGGAAGGCATGTATGTTGCAAGATAATTTTCTATTCAAATGAGGTAGTCTTATAAGCATGCTTTTGAGTCCTCCTTTGTGAATAATGGCTTCTTTAACCAACATTAGCATATTTCCAACTGTCAGGCTGGTATCTCTCCCTACCAATTTAAGCCCTATTCACCTATTTTGAGGATTGCATTTATGCACTTATTTTCCTTGGAGTTAAATTATACAATATTTTCAACATTATAATGTACCTCAAATGAAATATCTATAACACAGCAATTAATTTTTTTTTTGTCTAGTTAAGTTCTTGTTTTTTGTTCTGTTCACTCAGCTGATTCCTGGGAAATGTCAAATTCATGACAGGTTACACTCTGGTACAGCTGGTCTCAAGTGCATTAGCTAAGTTATGGTTGAAATATAATTCAGTGATCACATTATTTTCAGTTTTTATTGGGCTTATAACATGGCTGCACATACAAATTTAATGCTAGAAATCTGCATGCTAATTTAGTGATGGAAATTTGTTTTGAAATTGAGTTTGAAAATAGTTTTCCAGTTTGGAAATCGGAAAAAAATCGAAGTGTTTGAATGGAAGAACTTTGCCAGGAGACTGAAAATTATGTCATGTTTTCTAACGTACACTTTTTATATAAAACGTTTGTTCAGTAATGGGTTGATCTGAAGTTAGATTGTCAAGATGATGTGCAGCATTATTTGAATTGATTTTCGTTACCTATTCATTGTGAAAGAATTGATGTGTATAGTGGAGAATGTCAGAAGAGAAAGAAAAATAGAACAGTCAGATTACAACATGATCTGGACCAGGTGGGCCAATGGGCTGAGAAGTGGCAGTTGGAGTTTAATTCAGATAAATGCGAGGTGCTGCATTTTGGGAAAGCAAATCTTAGCAGGACTTATACACTTAATGTTTGGAACCGAGGGAGTGTTGCTGAACAAAGAGACCTTGGAGTGCAGGTTCATAGCTCCTTGAAAGTAGAGTCGCAGGTAGATAGGATAGTGGTATGTTTTCCTTTATTGGTCAGAGTATTGAGTACAGGAGTTGGGAGGTCATGTTGCGGCTGTACAGGACATTGGTTAGGCCACTGTTGGAATATTGTATGCAATTCTGGTCTTCTTCCTATCAGAAAGATGTTGTGAAACATGAAAGGGTTCAGAAAAGATTTACAAGGATGTTGCCAGGGTTGGAGGATTTGAGCTATAGGGAAAGGCTGAACAGGCTGGGGCTATTTTTCCCAGGAGCGTCGGAGGCTGAGGGGTGAACTTATAGAGGTTTACAAAATTGAGGGGCATGGATAGGATAAATAGACAAAGTCTTTTCCCTGGGGTTGGGGAGTCCAGAACTAGAGGGCATAGGTTTAGGGTGAGAGGGGAAAGATATAAAAGAGACCTAAGGGGCAACTTTTTCACGCAGAGGTTGGTATATGTATGGAATGAGTTGCCAGAGGATGTGGTGGAGGTTGGTACAATTGCAACATTTTAAGAGACATTTGGATGGGTATATGAATAGGAAGGGTTTGGAGGGATATGGGCCGGGTGCTGGCAGATGGGACTAGATTGGGTTGGGATAGCTGGTCGGCATGGACAGGTTAGACCGAAGAGTCTGTTTCCATGCTGTACACCCCTATGACTCTGACTCTCGTAAGAATGAGAAAGTAGAAACAAATCCAACTGTAGAAAACTGCGAGAGAAAGTTACTTGAAACTGAAGTGAAATGAAAATAAGTGCTGACAACACACCAATCAAGCATCCCACGAAAGAACTTTGTCAGAAATTTTAATTCTACACCGATATTGTTGGAGCTGAGTATATCCACCATTTTAAAATTTTATTTCAAATTTTCAGCATCTCCGGTTATTTGCTTTCAGTTCAGGTGAAATAATGAATTTGATTCTGCTGATATTACTGTTGTTGGAGGGTAAGTGAAATGTCCTGCCATTTATGAGCAAGTCTGAACAGTGAATCTGTGTACTGAAAATCTGGACATCTAGTTTGCGATGCAATGATGCCAACAGCAGGGAATCAGTTTCTGTTCAGGCTCAGGTTACTAAGAATCACACCTCTTCTACCATTTCCTCACCTGAGGTGCAAAGACTCTTAGGTTAAACAGCTTCTAGTAATCCCTGTCTAATGAGAACAGCCCTAATTGTCCAGTCGGACTATGGTGGATGTTTTACTCAAAATTGCAATGTTCGGTGAATCAGCCTTTCCAGGCTATCCTGATGAAGGGCTTTTGTCCGAAGCGTCAATTTTCCTGCTCCTCGGATGCTGCCTGAACTGCTGTGCTTTTCCAGCACCACTCTACTCCAGAATCTGGTTTCCAGCATCTGCAGTCATTGTTTTTACCTTTCCAGGCTGTCATAGAATTGTATACAGGAGCAAATACATTTTATTTAAGTGTTTTTCTTTATTTTTAAAGGTTTATGTTATTCAAGTGAGCTGGTCAGATAACACATCAAGTATCATCTACAGACGTTACAGCAAGTTTTTCGACCTCCAGGTAATGTTCTGTTTCATTCCACTACATTCCTAACTAATGCAGAGTTGTGGGCACCTGTATTTTCTCAGACTGACAGTGGGCACTGTTCACATGTCGTTTTTAGAGGGCATACAATGCATATTATTTCTCAACTACTTTAACGATAAGGTCTTTTTTCTGATTAATGCATTTCATTATATTTGCAACAATGGACAAATGGCAGACTGTTTCATCAGGTGCTCCTGATGTGATCTTCTCTACATTGGAGAGACCAAACGTAAACTTAAGGAACAGTTCGCTGAGCATCTTGGCTGGACCCGCAGGGGCCAACCAGACTTCCTAGTCACTGCCCACTTTAATTCCCCTTCCCAATCCCTTTCTGACATGACCATCCTTGGCCTCCTCCATTGCCACAATGAACCATACTGCAAATTGGAGGAACAACACTTCATCTTCTGCCTGGGTAGCCGACAGCCTGGAGGACTCTAGTGAGTTCTGCAACTTCAAATAATCTCCCTTCCCTTCACCCGACCCCCTTCCCAGTCCCTCTCCCTCCCTCCGTCTCACTCCTCCCAGCTACCTACCGGATTCATTCCTCTCATTGACCAACCAGGTCATACCTTCTATCTGTCTTCACCTATCCCCACTTCACCACCCTGCCCCCACCATCCCCGTTATCTGCAGCTCCCCCTACACCCACCCCCAGTCCTGAGAAGGGTTACATCTGAAACTTCGACTTCTCCATCTCTTGATGCTGCCTGGCTTGCTGTGTTCTTCCAGCCTCCTGCTTGTCTACTTTTGGATTCCAACATCTGCAGGGTTTTTTTTGTCTCTAACTATGGAGAAGTATGCGCATTTTTTTCCATTGGGCAGTGTCAAGCTGTGAGTTCATTGAACCAAGTTGGCAGATGCATTGTCTTTCATAATCAGTGGGCTCAATTATTTCTGTAATGTGTACATTTATTTGTCAAGTTTGCAGTTTGTGCTAAAGTAGAAAAATTGACTGAATTGGAGGATACATTTTAGAAATTACAAAGTGAGGAGGTGACCAGAAAAATGCATGAAATTTAATATCGATGATAAATAGAACTACATATTAGGAAAAGAAATAGGCAATCCATGTACTCCATGCATGTTATTGAAATGACTACTGAAATTTTACAAAGTGTGGCATCTCAGTAGACTTGACACTCAACATGTCCAACAGAGCAGCAAATAATGTAGCCATTAGAATAATAAGGTGCAGAGAAAAGTGGTGGAGGGCAAATTATGAAGTTTTGATCAAACTGTACAGCGCTCTGGTCACACCATATCTTGAGTACTTGTCCAGTTTGATCACTGTGATGCAAGTTTAATTCAGATAAATGCGAGGTGCTGCATTTTGGGAAAGCAAATCTTACAGGACTTGGACACTTAATGGTAAGGTCCTAGGGAGTGTTGCTGAACAAAGAGACCTTGGAGTGCAGGTTCATAGCTCCTTGAAAGTGGAGTCACAAGTAGATAGGATAGTGAAGAAGGTGATTGGTATGCTTTCCTTTACTGGTCAGAGTATTGAGTACAGGAGTTGGGAGGTCATGTTGCGGCTGTACAGGATATTGATTAGGCCACTGTTGGAATATTGCATGCAATTCTGGTCTCCTTCCTATCGGAAAGACGGTGTGAAACTTGAAAGGGTTCAGAAAAGATTTACAAGGATGTTGCCAGAGTTGGAGGATTTGAGCTATAGGGAAAGGCTGAACAGGCTGGGGCTGTTTTTCCCTGGAGCATAGGAGGCTGAGGGGTGACTTTATAGAGATTTACAAAATTGAGGGGCATGGATGGGTAAATAGACAAAGTCTTTTCCCTGGGGTCGGGGAGTCCAAAATTAGGGGGCATAGGTTTAGGGTGAGAGGGGAAATATATAAAAGAGACCTATGAAGCAACGTTTTCAGAGGTTGGTACGTGTATGGAATGAGCTGCCAGAGGAAGTGGTGGAGGCTAGTGCAATTACAACATTTAAGAGACATTTGGATGGGTATATGAATAGGAAGGGTTTGGAGGGATGTGGGCCGGGTGCTGGCAGGTGGGACTAGATTGGGTTGGGATATCTGGTCGGCATGGACGGATTGGACCGAAGGGTCTGTTTCCATGCTGTACATCTCTGACTCTATGACTTTATAAGAGACAGCTGAGTGCGAGAAGGACAGAAGAGGTGCAAGACTGATGCCCCAGTTTTTGAAATTTAAGTTCAAACAATAGACATGTGAAACTGACTGAAAAAAGCTAATCATCCTTAAAAGTAAAATATCTTATGGATTGAATACTACTTTGTTAATAAATGTATACTGCAAGAGTAGTCTCAATTTTGGCAATCATGCATACTCCTACAATAATTTATATGGAATCTTCAGTGGAGCAGATTTTACTTTGTTATCGGGGAAGTTTGTATACAGATGCTATAATTATTTAAGTTAATCCACTAAAACATCACTGTGATACATGCATTGAGGTTCACAGCCTGACTAGTCAATACTAGATGGTTGTTCACAGAGCATGTTCCCATGCAAGACAGCAATTGTTTGCTTTTGTGGAGGGTTTCATCAAATTATGCTTTGCCTGTCTCTCTAATTTCCTGTTCTACTGCCAAAAAATTATTTACCCAGCTTCTTTTTGAAGAGGGTCAGAAGTCACATGACTACAGGTTTATAATTCACTTGACGAAGGAGCAGTGCTCCAAAAGCTTGTGATTTCAAATAAACCTGTTGAACTATAATCTGGTGTCATGTGACTTCTGTTCTTGTCCACCCCAGTCCAGAAGAGGAGCCAAGTGGAGAGTAACTTGGGAAGGTAGGTGGTATAAAAACATTCCTCGTGGACTTGGGACCTTCACTTCGAGAGAGGGGCCGAGTGTAGAGCAATTTGAGAAGGTAAGAGATTCTGTTTCTGAATCTGAGTGGGAGACTGAAAAGTGATGTCATAGGAAGGCTTTGATTGGGTGATAAGGGTTCTGCTAAATTTGAATCTTTTAAATTGAAACTTGTTTGTTTGTTGGTTAGTTTTTTTGTTGGTTACAACTTGTATAAGCAGAGGTACAAAAACAGTTCTAAAATAATTCAAAACTAATTAAAGAAAGTAAGGACGGAGGGTCAGGTGATGTGTTGTTTTTGCATGATATGGGAGCAGATGGACCCTTGTGGTTCCCAGTGACCATGTCTGTCGTAGATGTTGGTTGCTGGAAGAACTCCGGCTCAGAGTTGATGAAGTAGAGTTTGTGCTTCAAACATTGCTACACATCAGGGAGAGGGAGAGTTACCTGGACGCTGTGTTTCAGGAGACAGTCACACCCATTAGACTGACTAACTCTGATTTGGAGAAAGTGAGGACTGGAGATCAGAGCTGAAAAATGTGTTGCTGGAAAAGCGCAGCAGGTCAGGCAGCATCCAAGGAGCAGGAGAATCGACGAGAAGGCATAAGCCCTTCTTCAGGAATGAGGAGGGTGTGCTAAGCAGGCTAAGATAAAAGGTAGGGAGGAGGGACTTGGGGGAGGGGCGTTGGGAATGCGA
>NC_057731.1:42134653-42218026 GCF_004010195.1 Chiloscyllium plagiosum | reverse complement strand
CGTGTCAAGGTATGCAGAAATGAGTTCGGTGGGGCAGGAGCAGTCTGAGATAATGGGTCAGCCACGGCAGTCAGGTTTGTGGATTTTGGGCAGGAGGTAGAAACGGGCGGTGTGGGTTTGTGGGACTATGAGGTTGGAGGCGGTGGATGTGAGATCCCCTGAGGTGATGAGGTTATGGATGGTCTGGGAGATGATGCTTTGGTGGTGGGAGGTGGGGTCATGATCAAGGGGACAGTAGGAGGAGGTATCTGCGAGCAGGCATTTAGCCTCAGCAGTGTAAAGATTGGTGTACCAAACTACCACCGCGCCTCCCTTGTCTGCCAGTTTGATAGTGAGGTTGGGGTTGGAGCTGAGGGAGTGGAGCGCTGTACGTTGTGAGGGTGAGAGGTTGGAGTGGGTGAGAGGGGTGGACAGATTGAGGCAGTTAATGTCACGGCAGCAGTTGGCTATGAAGAGATCAAGGGGGGATAAGAGGCCAGCACGGGGTGTCCAGGTGGATGGGGTGTGTTGGAGGGGGAAAGGGATCGTCAGAGAGTGGGCGAGAATCCTGGTTGAAGAAGTAGGCGTGGAGGTGAAGGCGGCGGAAGAATTGTTCAATGTCTCGCCGCGTGTTGAACTCATTAATCCAGGAGTGTAGGGGGACGAAGGTGAGGCCTCTGCTGAGGGCTGATCTTTCATCCTCGGAGAGGGGGAGGTCAACTCTGATTTGGCCAGTGGTCAGGAACGGCAGGGTGTAGCTGTGTGTGAGGCAGTGGAGGGATCCAGGAGGTAGAATTGCAGAAGTCTCAGCCCCTTTCCTTGTCCAACAGGTTCAAGAGTATTGCTCCCTCAGTGGACAGGAATGAGGACTGCAGGGAGGATGAGCCGACTGACCACAGCACTGTGGTGCAGGGAGCCATTCAAGTGGGGGTAAAGAAGAGAAATGTTGTTGTACTTGGGGATAGTATAGTTAAGGGCAGAGACACTGTGTTCGCTGTGACCAGGATCAAGAATCCCGAAGGTCTTGTTTCCTGCCTGGTGCTTGGGTTTGGTATATCTCATCTGGGCTGCAGAGGAATTTAGAGTGGAAGGACAACGATCCAATGGTCATGGTCCACTTAGGTACCACCGATTATAGATTAAACTACAGCACAGGT
Organism: Chiloscyllium plagiosum; assembly: GCF_004010195.1. Classification (NCBI taxonomy): domain Eukaryota; kingdom Metazoa; phylum Chordata; class Chondrichthyes; order Orectolobiformes; family Hemiscylliidae; genus Chiloscyllium; species Chiloscyllium plagiosum. The sequence continues at coordinate 42,216,890 of NC_057731.1, read as the reverse complement.
TCTGCTAAGGGAGTACGGCGAGCTAGAAGCTAAATTAAAAAGCAGAACCAAAAAGGTGGTAATCTCTGGATTACTACCTGAGCCACGAGCTAATTGTTATAGGGTCACTAAGATTAAGCAGGTTAATGCATGGCTCAAAGATTGACGTGGGAGAAACTTTGCAATCTCCCCTGAGCTGGATTTTCTCTTCTGTAACTGGAGATATTTTCTAATCAACTTATTCAGAACAGATGGGACTTGGACCTGGGTCTCCTGGCCTAGAAATAGGAAGATGCCCTCTATCTCAGTTGCCTTATCCTTGGATTAATCCAGTTACAGGGGGTCTCTGACTACCGAGCGTCCGATTTACAATCCCATGCAGGGATATGATTTTAAATATTTAACATACAAACATATCCTGCAGCCGGCTACTTTATAATTTTCTGCTTGGTGTTCTGATGTGTACAAACTAACTTGCTTATGGACTCAAGAACAGAACCCATTTGCAACCTGGGTATTGCCTATAATTGTAAACGGTATTCAAGTGATTCTGTGTCAGTAACTCTATACAAATTCTCTATCACTTTTCTCCCCCCTTTGTTCTAGCTGTCCATCCACTCAGTTTGTCCTTATGACAATGTATGACTTACTGATGATCTTGGTAATCTTCAGGGCCCAGAACTGTTTTTTTAAATGTAATTTGTGATTTGGAATGCAGTGTCAGAAAAGATTTTGAAAACTGGTTCAGTAGTAACTTTCAAAAGAAACTTTATAAATATCTGAAAAGGAAAACCTCTGAGCCATGAACAAAGAGGAGAAAATCCACCAAGGTCAGAATTATTTACTTAATTTTGTTACAACACAGCAGTGAGCCCTTCTGTTAATTAAACCAAACACCCAGGAAAACTCACCTCGTGGTAATCTCTTATAATATGTGACAGAAAACTCCCAAATTCCACTATTTAAAGAAAATATCATCAATTTTTTTCAACTCCAGAAGTGAACATCAATCAACAACTAATCACAACTCTAAGCCCTCTTTCTCTTTACTGCTTATTATTTGCTTCCAACTTTACAAGAATATGCTGTTCCAGAAGACACTTATTAAGATTGTGTCAACTTAATTTCAAAACCACACACCCGCTGTTGTCTTTGGTGTCTGTTGTCTTCCAGCTGAAGATCTCACTGGCTCGTCGTTTTTTTTTTACAGCGAATATGTTTCATATGAAAAGGTACCTTTTTTGATTGTTTCCTAATTTCTTGTATCTCTCAATGGCAGTTGCTCTCTCTGCAATTTTCAAAATATCTGCATTTCATGTCCCCAATATCAGATCATCTCATTGATTCAATGTTGGCAAAACAATAAATTCAAACTTGATTGAGTCTTATTATCCTGGGGCATAATTTAAACTGGTTAAATTTGAACAGCATTCACTCTCTCTTAAAGGTACAGTATACACCTTCAACTTGATAACAATTTAAAGTTACCTTGCATATAAAATTTGTTAGTTTGATTCTGATCTTGGCTGCATCCTAGACTGTGTTTGAAAAAGAAACTTTTCTCGTTGGTTACTAATAAGAGATTGTGTAGAATACCTGCTATTCCTTTGTCATTTTGAGGTATTTCCGAGCCACGCTGTTTCATTTATTTTAAAGCCCTTTTGCAGCTGTTCACAGTATGTGGACATTAATAGCCGGGCTAGCATTTATTGCCCATCCATAACAGCCCTTAAACGGGGCTTCTTGAACTGCTGCAGAGTGGGGTGTCCAAACACTCAGTACTGTTCGGGAGGAAATTCCAGCATTTGACGAGCAACAATAAAGGATTGTCACTATAGTTCCAAGTCAGAATGCTTTGTGGGTTGGAGGGGAACTTGCAAGTGGTAATCTGTTGTCAGAGATGCTGTCAGCGTTTTGATGCATCTTGTAAATAGGTACACATCCATTGTGTCACTGGTGGGTGGGGTGTCAGTCGAATATGCTGCTTTGTCCAGGATAGTATCAAATATCTTGAGTTGCATTCATGTGGGCAAGTGAGGAGTACTCCATTGCTTATGACTTGTCCTTTGTAGAGGGTGAATAAGCACTGGGTAGGCGGTGTTGTTACTTCAGAATTCTTCATCTCTGATTTCATTTGTACCAAGTTTATATGCTTGGTCTGGTTCAGTTTTTGGTCATTAACAACTCTTGGAATGTTAATAATGGGAAAATCTGTGAGAGAGAACATTTAAATTCTGTCCTGGTTTTTGCCCGGCACTTGAGTGACGTGAATGTTACTTGCACAAATTCAGTTGATCTCAGAGTCTTGCTACAAATGGATCTGAATAAGAACATCAGAATGTGAGAAATAGGAATAGGCCATTTGGCCACTCAATCTGCCCATCAGTGAACAAAATCTGCTCTAGGCCTCAACTCTTCTTTAATGCCAGCTTAGCATAGCTGTCAGTTCACTGCTATTTCAAAAATCTACATACTTTATAAAATACTTTCAGTCATCTAGCCTCCACATCCCCAGTAGAGAATTCCAAATATTGACTATCTGCTCTGGAGAGAGACAATTCCTTTGCAATTCAGTATTAAATCAGTAGTTTGAGATTCCCCACCAGTAGAAACCATCTTCTCAATATCTACCCTGCCAATCCCCCTCAAATCTTTTGTTTCAATAAGATCACCCCTCATTGCTCTAAACTCTGTTTGTGTGGAATTACAAATAGCACGCTGCAGGCATCACTGAATATTCCCAGTTCTGATGCTGTAGATATTTTTCCCATAAACCTGTTCAGAAATGTTATTACACCCCATTGGAGCAGATGGGTTTTGAATTAGGGCCTACTGATCCTGAGGTAGGGATGCTACCACTGCACCACATCATCCCCCTTAATTCCAGTGCTGTATTGTTGAGAAGGGTAAGTTGACACTCCTTGAATCGACTGAGTTTGGTCGTGCTCAGGACAATGCTCTGATGATCGACTACTCCTTTGGCACAGTGATAGTGTCCCTACCTCTAAGCTAGGAAACCCACATTCAAGTCCCACCTGGATCAGAAATTTGTTATAACCTCTGTGAACAAGTTGATTAGAAAATATCTACTGTGAGGAGAGCCCTGCCTCTGAGCCAGGAGGCTCAGTTTCAAGTCTCACCTGCTCCAGAGGTGTGTAATAACACAGCTAAACAAGTTGATTGATAATATCGATCCTGAGGAGCCCTTCTGCCTCTGAGTCTGGAGGTCTCTGTTCAGTTGTACCTGATCCAATGGTGTGTAATAACATTTCTGAACAAGTTGATTTGAAAATATCTGTGCTGAAGAGCTCCTGCAGTGATCTCCTAGAACTGAGATAATTGATCTCCAACAGCCTTAAACACATCTTTTGTTTGAGCAGGAGGTATTGTTTCAAACGCTATCTTTTATAGTGTTCTGTTAAAAGAGTTTCTGGATTAGAAACGCCGAGACCTGTTCCCATCACCTGTCGGTAAATAGAAGGAATCTAGAATTTTGGGCCACTGTTTCTGGAAAAAAAAGTCTCCCAATTTAAGATGAGGACAAAGAATTTTATCTGAGAGTTGATAACCTGGTAATTCTGTACTTAAAGGAGCGATGGATAATGGAAGGAATTCAAGGATAACTTTGGCAGTTCTTTTTGGTTTGCAAGAGAATCTAGGGTTATGGAATTGAGACTGGAAGGTGGAGGAAGGCTGCAGTCCAATCAGCCATGATCTTTTGAAATGGTGCAGCAGACTTGAGGAGCCTAATGGCTGACTTCTGTTCCTATTTTTTGAATTGAAATCTGACAATGGCAGCCATGTAATTTAAGTTCACTTAGCCACTGGATTGGCAGTGATGCCCACATCTCATGAATGAATTTGGTTTTAAAAAAACCCTGCATTTTCTTTGTTTTCTATTTAACTTGATGTGTAAAGTTGCTAATCTTTTAGGATAATAGGACTGGAAACTACAGTCAAACTGTAGTTATACAGCTTGATGTATTTTATTGTTCATCCATGGAATATGGGTGTTGCTGGCTGGGCCAACATTTATTATCTATCCCCAATTGCCCTTTGAGATGGCGATCTGCCTTCTCGAACTGTTGCACTCCATTTGGTGTAGATACACGTCTGCTGCTGAGGGAGGATGGTGTAGAATTTTGATTCAGCAACATTGAAGGAACGGTGATCTTATGGGCGGCACGGTGGCACAGTGGTTAGCACTGCTGCCTCGCAGCGCCAGAGACCCGGGTTCGATTCCCGCCTCAGGCGACTGACTGTGTGGAGTTTGCACATTCTCCCCGTGTCTGCGTGGGTTTCCTCCGGGTGCTCCGGTTTCCTCCCACACTCCAAAGATGTGCAAGTCAGGTGAATTGGCCATGCTAAATTGCCCGTAGTGTTAGGTAAAGGGGTAAATGTAGGGGCATGGGTGGGTTACGCTTCGGCGGGTCGGTGTGGACTTGTTGGGCCGAAGGGCCTGTTTCCACACTGTAAGTAATCTAATCTAATCTAATCTAATTTCCAAGTCTGGATAGCAGGTGACGTGGAGTGGAGCTTGCAAATCTTAGGTTTCCTCTGTACCTGTTACCCTTGTTCTTTTCAATGGTGTAAGTCATGGATTTGGATGATGCTTTGGTGAATTTCTGAAGTGAATTTCTTGTATAGAGTACACATTGCTGTTACTAAGCGTTGATGGTTGTGAAAGTGGATATTTGTGGAGTCAAGTGAATTGCTTTGTTCTGGATGGTGTCACGCTTCTCAAATGTTGCAGTTGCGCTTAGCGGGAGTCTTCCATGACACTTCTGACTTGTAGGCAGGCTTTAGGGATATAGCTGGTGAGTTACTAGCTGCAAGAATCAGAGCCTTTGATCTACTCTAGCAGCCACAGTACTTATGACTAGTCCAGTTCAGTTTCTGTTCACTGGTAACCTCCAAATGGTGATTGGTTTGGACACTGTCTTAAGGGGGAGAATGCAGGTAAGAGAAATGTTTTTACACTTGCATGAAATGAGTATATGACAAAGGACTTAATAGACTATTGTGGTGCTCTATTAAATCCAAATGGAAGGGTATCTTGTTTTATAGGGGAGGTGATGGCCTAGTGGTGTTATCACTAGACTATTAATCCAGACACCCAGGTAATGTTCTGGTTACTCAAATTTAAATCCTGCCAAGGCAGATGGTGGAATTTGAATTCAATAAATATCTTGAATTAGAGATCTAATGACAATGAAACCATTGTCAATTGTTGGAAAAACCCACTTGGTTCACTGTTGCCCTTTAGGGAAGGAAACTGCAATCCTTACCTGGCCTAGTCCAGATACAACTCTAGACCCACAGCAATTGATTGACTCTTAACTGCTCTCTGGGAAATTAGGGATGTACAGTAAATGCTGGCCTAACCAGTGACATCCACAACCTGTGAATGAATAAAAAAACTCAAAGCATTATAATGTAAATTAGAAGATCAGGCTGGAAAAGTGGTGCTGCAGAGTAATGAAAAAAACCTTTTGAATTGAAGTATGTGAAATCTGATTTAGGCGAAGAATGTACAATGTTATGGACTAAGCCACACCACTCAACATTCTTAAGCAGGCAGCTCAGACCTTAAATTTGCAATTTATTTCAGTAAGTGTACAGTGAAAATTACCTGGATTAAGTTAGCTAGGTTGAGTACTGGATTTTAAAAAACACAAAAATTTATTCACAAAATTACATAATGTAACACAGAACAGAATAAAGAACCCCTACAGAACTCAAGTCTATCCAAACTAGCCTTAATTATGCTATTCCAAATATACACAGCAGTCCCAACAAGCAAACTCCCTTTAAAAACCAGTATAAATGGAACACTTGTTTACAGGTTGAAGTTGAAGGGCAGAAAGAGAGAGAGATAGAGTTTCCACACAGCTCCCTGTTGAACTTCCAAACAGTTCAAGACTGAACTAAAAACTGCTCAGCTCAGCTAGAAAGCTGACCACTCCCCTTTCTTTATAGAGGTCATTTCTAAAACAAGACCACTTTGGCCTGAAGTCTCATCTGTTTACATATAAACAAAAGGCCTCTCAAAATCCTTTTCATCCCTGTACCAAACCAGACTGATTGGAGCCCAGCCTGGTTTAATATCCGTCTGAAAAAAATCAAGGACAGAGTATCCTTGAGCCAAGGAACAGCTTTGTGACAACAATAAGGAAATGGATGGAAACTGAAGTGCATTTGACTAAAATCATACTATTTGTCTCCTAAAATCAGTGTCAATTTTAATGAGATCCTAATATAAGCAGATGTTAGTAGTGCAGAGATTTGAAGTTAATACTCTAGTGACACTTGTTTAAATTTCACCATAGCAGCTGGAGGAATTTAAGTTCAATTTAAAAAATAAATTCGAATAAAAATACATTGGTTTTAATTTGGCTAAAACTAAATGCTACATTTCAGAGTTAGCATTTCTAAAAATGAAATTAATGATAAATCTCTGTCATCTGGTGTGTATGAAAAGACATCAAAGAGCTTCAGCCGTTCTCAATGCTAAATGCTGGTTTTAGTATCACTCCCACCACCATCTATTGATTGGAGTGATTAATATATTAGAATCTGAATCAAAGCAAGCATTGTTTTTTTTGAAGCTTTTCTATTTAGAGGAAAGAACTGAATTGAATTTTTGAAAATTCTCAATATTTTTCAAAAGCCCAGAACTTCTTTCAAGTCAAAACTACGACTTGAAAGAAGTTCTGGGATTTACATATTAATCAATAGGAACCTGCATCCATATTGTAAGCGATATTAAAGACTTAACAGCAATCTAGAGTTGTTCAATACATTGCATCAGTTGTATGACACTTGATCTTTTAGAATAAATTCTATGTACTGTGATCCTGTCCTGCTAGGTACCTGGGGAAGGAGCAGTGCTCCAAAAGCTTGCATTCCAAATAAATCTTTTGGAATATAAAATGGTGTTGTGTTAATTTTTACTTTTGTTTTACATTAAAAAAAAGTTAAGGTGATCACTTTGCATCCATAATCTAGTTCTCTCTTCTATTTTTAGGTACTTTAATGCATTATTTCTAATGTACTGTGTACAATTAATAATTTTTCAGAAATGAGGATATGAGAGTAAAGTGAAGAAAATCATTGTGAAAAATTTATGGGGAAAGATGTGAGAGGCTAGATCGGAGCATAACTGGTCTGGTTGGGCCAATAGTCTTTTTCTGTTGTGTATATCCTTCATAATGTCAATGTCCAAGGTTGAAAAGAAGTCCAACCTAGAAAAGTAAAGTTTAGGATTCATGTCAGTAAATGTTCCTTCACACTAAGTTGTTCTGGAATGTTCTGAGAAGGTATCGTGCATCTAAGGATCATGGGGATACAGATACACGGATCTCTAAACTTTTTAAGACATATTCATAGGGACATTCAGGTTTAACTTCGATTATTAAAAAGATGTCAAGATATGGTCCATGATGGATTTACTAGAGTGATAGCTAAGTGGAGAAAATATACTTTGAACAGGCCAGGACTCTTAGAAAAGAGGAAGTTGTGGGTAAGACCAGATAAGAGGCTTTCAAGATTATGAAAAAGTTCAATGAGTTGGACATGGAGCTGATAATTCTGCATGTGGGTGGATGGGAGAAACATTTTAGCTGCAATGATTCGGGTGTGAAACTCAAAGCCAGAACAGTTGAGATGAATCTTCAATACTATTATAAAGTCAGAAATGGGGATGTTTGCTAATGGTTTCACAATGTTCATCACTATTCAGGACTCCTCAGAGACTGAAACTGTCCTTGTCCAAATCAAAATGACCAAGTCCAATAAAACAAATCTAATCATTCCCCCCCTTCACATTCATAATGATTGCCATTGCTGAATCCTCCACTATCACCATTCTGAGGGGTAACATTGACCAAAAACTGAACTAGAGTAGACATGTTAATAGAAACATAGGAATAGGCTGTTCAGCCTGTTGAGCCTGCTCAGCTATTTAATGTGATGATGATGGATCAAACATTTTGACTTTTACATACTTCATTCCCATATATCTTTGCACCATTGATAATCAAACAATAATCAGCCTTAGTTTAAATATACTCAAAGACTGAGTTTCCACAGCCTGCTAGGGGAGAGAATTTCAAAGATTCACCACCTTTAGCTGAGTAAAATAAAATTCTCCTCATTTCAGTCTTAATTGGCATCCACCTAATCTTTATAAATTGTTCCCTCTGGATCTAGATTTTTTCCAAGAGGGAAACATCTTACTTGCATCAACCCTATCGATCCCTTTTAAGTATTTTGTAGATTTTAATGAGATCACCGCTCATTCTTTGAAATTGTAGAGAGTGCAAGCCCAGTTTCCCAATCTCTCTTCATAGGATAGACCTATCATCCTGGGAACAGGTCTAGTGAGCCTTTCTTGCACTCTCTATGGCAATACTATTTTTCCTTAAGTAAGGCAAGCAAAACTGCACGCAGTACTTTAAAAATGCAGTCTGGCCATGTGCCTATACATAGACTTCACAACTCCTGTACTCTTACCTGTTTGCTGTAAAAGCTATTAGTCTTCCTAATAGATAGTTGTATTTCCATGTTAACCTTCAGCGACTCATCAATGAGACACCCAAGTACCTTTGTATATGTATGCTTTCCAGCCTCTCCATTTAAAAAAAAAATACTCTGTACATTTTTCTTTCTACCAAAATGGTAACCTCTCATTTTCCCATATTGTATTCCATCTGCCATCTTCCAGAAAAGGTTTTACATCTTCCTCACAGGACAGGTTCCTGCTTAGCTTTGTATAGTCTGCAAATTTGGAAACATTGATTTGGACACAGGGACCAAATATATTAACAACAATATGGGTCTAAATACATCCTTACTATACTCTGCTAGTCACCGTTTGCAAATGCAAGAATACTGCAAGCTACAAGAGCAGGTTGGAGACTGGAAATCCTGTGCACCTGATGAAGGAGCAGTGCTCCGAAAGCTAGTGTTTCCAGTTAAACCTGTTGGACTATAACCTGGTGTTGTGATTTTTAACTTTGTGCAAATAACAATATCTTTACTTAAAAGTGGGGAAGGAGACATAAAGTGAAAAACTACAGACCAGCTAACTTTAACATCTGTCATGGGAAAGATGTTAGAAAGTATTATTACGGGTCGGTGTGGACTTGTTGGGCCAAAGGACCTGTTTCCACACTGTAAGTAATCTAATCTTTAAAACATAGCAGGAATCTTGAAAAAGTTCAATGTAATCAAACAGAGTTAATCTGATTTTGTGAAAAGGAACTCATGGCTTAGCTAACTCGTTGTTCTTTAAAGAAGTAGCATGCACATTTTTACCATGTACTGAAACAATGCACCATAAATTGAGTTCAGCCATTCCCAGATGCATACCAAATTGATATAAATTCCAGAATTATAATCAGCTAAACACAATTGAGAGAATTAATAACTAAGACAAGAACTGGAGGCTTTCTTTTACTAGTATTGGGATTGGGATACAACTGGATCGGGATACCACTGATCGGGAAGCCTGAGTTCAAGTCCCACCTGCTCCAGAAGCATGTAATAACATCTCTGAACAGGTTGAATAGAAAAGTACGTCAATAAAAAAACCAAGACAATGAATTGAAATTCAGTTACGTTAGTTAGCTTAGGCAAATGTAAGTCAGAGAGAATGGGTTAAGGTATGATTAGCTGGAATTTATGGAGTGTAAGCGACCTAATGTAGGGTACTAGAAAAGTTTAATTTAAGCTGAAGAAAAGTGAGCTCAAGTGAGAATGTGATTCAGTAATTCATTTAAAAAAGAATGTAAGGGTTTTCCACTGAATAGTTGAAACATATTTCATTGTTTTTTTTCAGGGAAATTGGATCATTTGTAATGAAAAAGTGCAAATGCATTTATAAAAGTGCTATATATGTAATGAACATTATGCACTCTTGCCTGTTCATTTTGTAGATGCAGCTTCTGGACAAGTTTCCTGTTGAAGGAGGACAGAAGGATCCTAAATTGCGTTGTATCCCATTCTTGCCTGGTGAGAAACAACCTAGTAATCCAATTATCACTCATTGTAACTTTAATTCTTTGTGCTATTTGCAGATCTGTTCAATTCTTAGTACATCCTGTGGTGTAATTTGCCTCATACTGTCTTCAGCTAAATTACATAGAATTATGAATAATGTACAGCATAGGAGAATCCATGCGACCAAAGTGGTTTGTGCTGGTATTTATGCTTTTGTAACATTGCCTTCCAGACATCATCAAACCTATGGAATTCAAATTGCTTATCTGTTGGGAATGAGTCTAAAGGACATCAATCATACCCTCGTAGGTGGTGGAACTGGACATTCCACTGTTCATGTGAGAAAACTGAACCAAGTCAGATGAATTGGCCATGCTAAATTGCCCATAGTGTTAGGTGCATTAGTCAGAGGTAAATGTAGGGTAGGGGAATGGGTCTGGGTGGGTTATTCTTTGGAGGGTTGGTGTGGACTTGTTGGGCCGAAGGGCCTGTTTCCATACTGTAGGGAATCTAATCAATGTCTTTGGATAGTATTGCCCAAATTCAGCACAGATAGGAGGAGGCAATTATCGACCTTTTAGGAAGGTAATACCGAAGCAGAGAAAATAAAAAAAAGTGCTGGAGATTCTGTGCCACTATTGGATGAGTAGGACTGAAACTCAGTGAGAAAGATCTTTCTGAGCTGGACAATGAGAGATTTTGGAGGAGTTTGCTCATTTGACTGCGTTAAAAGCATTAGAAGATGAGGAATGATACACTATAGTTTTAAGAGGATGTAATTTTTGACTTAGGGCTATTTTCAATGTTGTTGCAAAGATCAAAAGTCTAATTAGGGAATGTTGGCAAAATTGGCACAATTTGAGTGGCAACAACAGTCCAGACGTTTAGGAAAGAAAAGGGAAGTTGAAGGTCGGATAAACAGCTTGTAAGGATAATGAGATCAAGGGTAGATTTGTTTTTCTTTTAATGGAGGGGTATGATGAATTTAAACTGGAGAGGTGGCAGCCATTTACAATGTCATTACTTTGCATCAGTGTTCACTGAGGAAAGGGACATGAATGTTGAGATTAAAGATAGAAGTTTGATAACTCTAGATCACTTTGACATAAGTAGGGAAGATGTGTTGGGTAGGCTAGAGGTTATTAAGGTGGACAAATCCTCAGGATCGGATGAGGTATATCCCAGGTTGCTGAGGGAGGCGAGAGAGGAAATAGATGGAGCCCTGACAGATATCTTTATCGCATCCTTAAACACAGGTAAGGTGCCGGAGGACTGGAGGGGTGCTCATGTTGTCCCCCTGTACAAGAAGGGTATTAGGGATATTCCGGGTAACTATAGACCAGTGAATCTGATGTCAGTGGTGGGAAAGTTGCTGGAGAAGGTACTGAGGGATAAAATCTATTTATATTTAGAAAAGAATGGGCTGATTAGTGATAGGCGACATGGTTTTGTGCGGGGAAGATCGTGCCTTACCAACTTAAGAGTTCCTTGAGGAAGTGACCAAGTTGATAGATGAAGGAAGGGCTGTAGATGTCATATACATGGACAAGGCGTTTGATAAGGTTCTCCATGGTAAACTAATGGAGAACGTGAAGTCACATGGTGTGCAGGGTGTTCCAGCTAGGTGGATAAAGAACTGGTTGAGCAGCAGGAAACTGAGAGTAGTAGTTGAAGGGAGTTTCTCGAAATGGAGAAAGGTGACCAGTGGTGTTCCACAAGGGATCAGTGCTAGGGCCACTGATGTTTGTGATATACATAAATGATCTGGAAGAGGGCACTGTTGGTATGATCAGCAAGTTTGCACATGACACGAAGATTGGTGGAGTAGCAAAAGCATAGGGGACTGTCAAAGAATACAGGAGAATATAGATAGACTGGAGAGTTGGGCGAGAAGTGACAGATGGAGTTCAATCCAGACAAATGTGAGGTGATGCATTTTGCGAATCCAATTCTAGACCGAATTGTACAGTAAACGGAAGAGCCTTGGAAAAGTTGAGCAGAGAGATCTGGGAGTTCAGGTCCATTGTACCCTAAGAGTTGCTGCATAGGTGGATAGAGTGTTCAAGAAGGCATATGGTATGCTTGCCTTCATCCGTCAGGGTATTGAGTATAAGAGCTGGCAGGTCATGTTAAAATTGTAAAAGACATTGGTTCGGCCACATTTAGAATACTGTGTACAGTTCTGGTCGCCACATTACCAAAAGGATGTGGACGCTTTGGAGAGGGTGCAGAGAAGGCTTATGAGGTTGTTGCCTGGTATGGAACGTGCTTGCTATGAAGAGAGGTTGAGTAGGTTAGGATTGTTTTCATTAGAAAAAAGGAAATTGATACGGGACCTGATTGAGGTTTACAAAATCATGAAGGGTATAGACAGGGTGGATAGAGAAAAGCTTTTTCCCAAAGTGAAGGATTCAATAACGAGAGGTCACGCTTTCGAGGTGAGAGGTGAAAAGTTTAAGTGAGATACACGCGACAAGTACTTTACATAGAGGGTGGTAGGTGCCTGGAACGCGTTGCCAGCAGAGGTAGTGGAGGCAGGAATAGTAGATTTATATAAGACGTGTCTGGTCAGACGTATGAGTAGGTGGGGAGCAGAGGGATACAGCTGCTTAGGAGTTGGGCGGTAAGTTTAGACAGTAGATTTGGATCAGCTCAGGCATGGAGGGCCGACGGGCCTGTTCCTAGGCTGTAAACTTACTTTGTTCTTTTCTTTGTATGTGACTTGGAAGAGTATTGGATAGTTAGGGAGCATAAGACGGGTCTTGTGAATTAGGTCACCTCATTGGTTATGAGGGAAACTGGGAAAGAAATTTGAGGATGACCTGTGGTCAGGGCTTTGAAGGAGTTGCCTGGATGATGGGAAGAGGTGGCATAGAACCAAAAAGACAACTTTAAGGTGTAGTCTGAAAAATCTGTGTTTTCCTGTTGGTTTGTTGTAGGTAGAAAGAGCAAGAGATAAGGGAGTGAAGTTTAAGGAGACAATGAAAATGAGATATAAAATAAGATAATAAATGAGATAGAAGAAAATAAGTAGGGGATTACCTTTGCTTTCTAGGATGAAACTATTATGACAAAATGTCACAAATTAGTACCCCTTTTGAGGTATTTTAGCACTAATTTGTGACATTTTGTCAGAATAGTTTCATCCTAGAAATCAAAGATAATCCCCTACTCATTTTTTAAAATCTCATTTATTATCTTTGTTTTATATCTCATTTTCACTGTCTTCTTAAAACTCACTCCCTTTATCCCTTGCTCTTTCTACCTACAACAAACCAACAGGAAAACAGATTTTTCTGACTATACCTTAAGTTATACCTTTTTGATTCTATGCCACCCTTTTCCCACCATCCAGAGAAGATGAAAAATAAACAAACATTGAAAATCGTAGCTGACCTTTTGAGGAACCTGTATAGGAGAGCTCACAGCTTGGGAGCAAATAAGTGCCTGGCTTTTAAGTGTAACCTTGCTGTCTTTTTTTTATTGTAAGTCTTCAATAGCGAGTCAAGTGGGTTCTTTTTAGTTATGTTTTATTGACATCTGTCTCTTGATTAAAAGTAAAGAACATAGGTACTAAGTTAGCTTGGAGCAGTGTTTTTTAGAGCACTAAGAATGTGCTATTTTCTGGTCTGTAGATTGTTACACTGCAAAGATGGCCTTTACTGAAGTGCTTTGCTCTTCTTGTAGGATGCGGGGGATTAGGGGGAATTTCCATGTTACTGATGATTATATCTGCAGTAAATGTTTATTTGCGAGTCCTATTAGATTGCCTCTAAATGCTGCTCCAAGCAATGAAAAATATACAGGAGTTAGGAGATAGCAGTTATAGGAAGGGAGAAAAATTGCAGATCCAGTCAGGTAGATGAGTTACCTCCAGGAAAGGTAGGAGAAGGAGGCAGATAGTGCAGGTGTCTCCTATGGCTATCCCCATCTCAAACAAGTATGCTGTTTTGGAAAATGTAATAAGTGATGGATTCTGGTACACAGTCTAACTCTAATGGAATCTGACACATCCATCATTACAAGCAATCGATTGTGATAGGGAACTCTCTAACCAGAGGCACAGACAGACGTTTCTGCAGCCAACAATGAGGAATCAGAATGGAGTGTTGCCTCCCTGGTGCCAGGGTCAAGGATATCTGAGTGCAGACTATTCTCAAAAGGGGAGTGGAACCAGCAAGAGACCATTGCACATAGTGGCACTAATGACATAGGAAGGAAAAAAAGATGAGATTCTGAAGGGAAAAGACAGGAAATTAGGCAGGGATTTAAAAAGGAGGACCTTGAGGGTAGTAATATCTGGATTACCCCTGGTGCCATGAGCTAGTGAGGGTAGGAATGGGAGAAAAGAACAGATGAGTGCGTGGCTGAGGAGCTGGTGCAGGGGCGAAGGGTTCACATTTTTGAATCATTGGAATCTCTTCTGGAATAGAAGTGACCTGTATAAGAAGGACAGATTGCATCTGAATTGGAAGGGGACTAATATACTGGCAGGGAGATTTGCTAGAGCTGCTTGGGAGTATTTAAACCAGTAAGGTGGGGGGAGTGGGACCCAGGGAGATGGTGAGGAAAGAAATCAGTCTGAGACAGGTACAGTTGGGAAAAGCAGTAAGTCAAACAGTCAGGGCAGGCAGGAACAAAGCAGAGAACAAGGTCGTACTGATGAATTAAACTGCATTTATTTCAGTGCAAAATGCCTAATAGGGAAGGTAGATGAACTCAGGGCATGGTTAGGGACATGGGACTGGGATATTGTAGCAATTACAGAGACATGGCTCAGGGATGGACAGGATTGGCAGCTTAATGTTCCCAGATACAAATGCTATCAGAAAGATAGAAAGGGGGTCAAGAAAGGAGTGACGTTTTTGAAAAGAGATAACGTTATGGCTGTACTTGAGGATATTCCTGGGAATACATCCAATAAAGTTATCTGGGTGGAACTGAGAAATAAGGAAGGGATGATCACCTTATTGGGATTGAACTGTAGCAACCCCCACACCCAATAATCAGGAAATTGAGAAACCAATTTCTAAGGCAATCTCAGTTATCTGTAAGAATAATAGGATGGTAATGTTAGGGGATTTTAACCTTCCAAATAAAGACTGGCACTACATAGAGTTAAAGATTTAGATGGAGAAGAATTTGTGTACAATAAATTTTCTAATTCAGAATGCGGTTGTAACTACAAGAGGAAGTGCAAAACATGACCTACTCTTGAAGTAAGGCAGAGCAGGTGACTGAGGTGTTAGTGGGGAAGCACTTTGGGGCCAGTGACTGTAATTCTAATAGTTTTAAAATAGTGATAGAAAAGGATAGACCGGATCTAAAAGGTGAAGTTCTAAATTGGAGGAAGGTCAATTTTGATGGTATTAGGCAAGAGCTTTCAAGAGTTGATTGGGGGTGGATGTTTGCAGGTAAAGCAACAGCTGGAAAATGGAAAACCTTCAAAAATGAGAGTGTCCAGAGACAGTATGTTCCTGTTACTATGAAGAGCAAGACTGATAGGTGTAGGAAATGCTGGATGACTAGAGAGATTGAGGTTCTGGTCAAGAAAAAGAAAAAAGTATATGTCAGGTAGAGTGAATCCTTATAACAGTACAAGGGCAGTACGAGTATACTTGAGGGAAATCAGGAGGGTAAATAGGGTTAAGGACAATCCAGAGGGATTTTATACACACATTAAGGACAAAAGGGGATCTATGGAGAGAGTGGAGCCCCTCAAAAAGCAGCAAGGCAGCCTATGTGTAGAACTGCAGGATATGGATGAGGTACTAAATGAGTATTTTGCATCAGTGTTTATTGTGGAGAAGGACATGGAAAATATAGAATGTGGGGAAATAGATGGTGAAATGTTGAAAAATGGATGATGCTGGATATCTTAAAATGCATAAAGGTGGATAAATCCCCAAGACCTGATCAGGTGTACTCTAGAACTCTGTGGGAAGCTGGAGAAGTGATTGCTGGGCCCCATGCTGAAATATTTGAATCTTCGATAATCACAGGCGAGGTGCTGGAACACTGGAGGTTAGCTAACGTGTTGCCACCATTTGAGAAAGGTGGTAAAGAAAAGCCAAGGAACTAGAGACCATTGAGCCTGACACCGGTGGTGAGCAAGTTGTTGGAGGAAATCCTGAGGGACAGGATTTACATGTATTTGGATAGGCAAGGACTGATTGGGGATAGTCACCTTAACTTTATGCATGAGAAATCATGTCTCTCAAACTTGACACAGAAGGGGCTCAAAGGTAGAAGACAGAGGATGATGGAGGAGGGTTACTTTTCAGTTGGAGGCCTGTGACTAGTGATGTGTCACAAGGATCAGTGCTGGGTCTGCTGATTTTGTCATTTATATAAATTATTTGAATGTAACATAGGACGTATAGTTAGTAAGTTTGTAGAGGACACCAAAATTGAAGGTGTAATAGACAATGAAGAAGGTTACTGATATTCCTGATGAAGGACTTTTGCCCGAAACGTCGATTTTACTGCTCCTCTGATGCTGCCTGAACTGCTGTGCTTTTCCAGCACCACTCTAATCTAGACTCTGGTTTCCAGCATCTGCAGTCATTGTTTTTACCTAGTGAAGAAGGTTACTTCAGAGCGCAATGGGATCTTGATCAGATGGGCCAATGAATCGAGGAATGGCAGATGGAATTTAATTTAGATAAATGTGAGGTTCTGCATTTTGGAAAGGCAAATCGGGGCAGGACGTATATACCTTAATGGTAAGGTTCTGGAGAGTGTTGCTGAACAAAGAGACCATGGAGTGCAGGTTTCATAGTTCCTTGAAAGTGGAGTTGCAGGTACTTAGGAAAGTGAAGATGATGTTTGGTATGCTTTCCTTTATTGGTCAGAGCACTGAGTATAGAAGTTGGGAGGTTGTGTTGTAGCTGTAAAGGACATTAGTTAGGCCACTCTTGGATATTGCCTGCAGTTCTGGTCTCTCTCTCTCTCCTGTAGGAAGGATGTTGTGAAACTTGAAAGGGTTCGGAAAACATTTACAAAGATGTTGCCAAGGTTGGAGGGTTCGAGCTATAATGGAGGCTGAATAAACTGGGGCTGTTTTCCCTGGAGCATTGGGGGCTGAGGGGTGACCTGATAGGAGTTTATAAAATCATGAGGGGCATGGATGGGGTAAATAGACAGTCTTTTCCCTGGGGTGAGGGTGTTCAGAACTAGAGGGCATAGGTTTAGGGTGAGAGGGGAAAGATTTAAAAGGGGTCTTAGGGGCAACCTTTTCATGCAGAGGATGGTGCATATATAGAATGAGCTACCAGAGGAGGGGTGGAGGCTGGTATAATTTCAACATTTAAAAGCATCCAGATTGTGTATGAATAGGAAGGCTTTAGAGGGATATGGGCGGGGACTAGATTAGGTTAGGATATCTGGGTGGCATGACTGGAGGGTCTGTCTCCATGCTGTCCATCTCTGCGACTCTATGACTCTACTGCTGAAAAGCTTAATTTTTGAATGCGTGGGTCTATGCATTATCTAGTGAAAAAGCATACTTGTTGTGAGTCTCTACTGAGTTTGAGTGGTGTGATTGACTGAAGCTTGTGATAAGTGACTGTAGAAAGGAATAGTTAATTAAATGCTTATATGCTTTTACTTTGTGCCTTTCCATATTTTATTTCTGTGTGGCCAAAATGAAGGATTGTGCAAAACTTCTCGCAGCCACTTTCGTCTTCAAAGTCCATCTTTCTTTAATTAACGTTTATCCGAATAGTAAAACCTTGGTAAACATTATGGTTTCGGTTGCATCATTCAGGCCTACTTGTGAATTTGGGTTGCTGACACTTACTTTCCTATTTCCCCCTACCCCACTCCTTCTCTAATTTAATGAGATTATTGTAGGAAAAATGAAAAATGCTTCATTGAGCTATTGGCTCCCAAATTTTTGCTAATTCCAAAAAGGCTGAATGCCTGGACATGTTCTTTATTTCGAATGGAGAATGTAGCTCCTAGTAGGCATGTATGAGTCACTCTGGCACTGAAATAGGGCATGTCAGGACACTCCTGCAGGGTAATGGCTGCCCCATTGGATCATTGCTCACCATGTATCATACATGTTCACAAATGGTACTAAGGTAGTCCTATTTGGATCAGGAAAGTGTCAAATATACATCAAAGTGCCTTAGAATTACCCTCAAACAATTGAGCAACAGATAATGCTAGCCATTTGAACCCTACAGCAGCTTCGGACGTTTGAACATAGTGCAGGGTTCTTTGGTTTGACTTAGCACTCCATAGATTCAGTACACTTTGGCGATCTCCAATAAAAATGTTATTACATCCTTGCTGTGTATTTTCTGCTGTGTACATAATAGTTTGTTAGAGAGACAAAGTTGCTGGAATGCACCCAGTCTGTCTTTTTAGGCTGTAATGCCTGGTTGTACTTGAGTACATATAAAGGAACATTCTGAGGCATCCACAAGATTGAAGTGTGAAGGTACGAGCTTTGCATAAAGCATGTATGTTGGGGTGAAGTCTCTTGTCCACAAATTACAAAGATGTCCAACATATTAATTTATAATGGCATTATCTTTTAAAGATTGTGTCTTTTTATTTTTGTTTTTTTTAAATTTTTGGACTGAAATGAGAAGGAAGGCCATGGATTTAAAAGGCTGGCTGTAAGTTTTGGAAGTAAGGAATTTCATACCTATTGTGAACTGTGCACTTGTAGATTCCAGCAATGTCACAGAATTACAGAAGTATTATGGCGTGGAAGGAGTGCCTGCACCAGCTCTCCAAATAAGCAGAGAGGCAATGGCCTAGTGGTAATACCGTTACATTATTAATCCAGAAACTCAGTTAATGTTCTGGGGATCCAGATTTGAATTCCACCATGGCAGATTGAATTTGATGAATATCTGGAATTGAGTCTAATAATGATGACCTCAGCAATTGTCAAAAAAAAACCTCATCTGGTTCACCAATATGATTCAAGGAAGGAAACTGCCATCATTACCTGGTCCGGCCTACATTTAATTCCAGACCCACAAGCAATATGGTTGACTCACAACTGTCCCCTGAAGTGGCCTAAAAGCCATTCAGTTGTAGCAATGGCCATGAGGTTTTAACAGAGAAATGAAACTGGATGGGTCACCTGACATCGACCAAGGCACTGGAAACAACAATTGCAAAAACAGCCCTACTGACTCTGCAGATTCCTCCTTACTAACATCCGGTGGTTTGTGCCAAAATTAACAGAACTATCTCACAGAGAAATTCAAAACTGTCTGGGCAGAATCCAGACTTGGGCTGAAAACTGGTAAGTAACACTTGTGCCATCAAATGCCAGGCAATGATGATCTCCAATAAGAGACCATTTAACTGCTGTCCCTTGATATTCAATGGCATTATCATAATTGAATCTCCCATTATCCTGGAGGTAACCATTGACCAGAAACTGAATTGGACTACAAGAGCAGGTCAGAAGCTAGGAATATTGCAATGAATAACTCGCCATTTAAATCTCAAAGCTTGTCCACCATCTGCAAGACTGAAGTCACAAGAGCAATAGAATACTTTCCACTTACTTGGATGAATGCAGCTCCAACACTCAAGAAGTTTGACACCTTCCAGGACAAAGCAGCCCATTAATTGGCATTACATCCACAAACATCCACTCCCTTGACCAATACTCAGTAACAGTAGTATGCACTATCTACATGATGCAGTGCCGGACTATACTAAAGATCTTTAAAAGCATCTTTCATCTTGAAGGATAAGGGCAGCAGTTACATGGGAATTCCATCACCTGCAACTTACCCAACAAGTCGCTTATCTGTCCTGTCTTGGAATTATGTGGATGTTCCTTTGCTGTCGCTGGATCAAATTCCTGGAATTCTCTCACTAGTGGCATTGTGGTCTACATATAGCACGTGGACTACAGTGGTTCAAGGTGGCAATTCACCACCATCTTCAAGGGATAGGGAATAAAGTTTGGCTAGCCAGTGTTGCTCATGCCTCACAAGTGAATTTTAAAAAAAATTAACTTGTGCCAACCTCTTGCATTTCCCTCTGTACCCTTGTACACTATTTCTATCCAAATAATCACTGTGTCCTCTTGAATGACTTAATTGATCCTGCCTCCTCCACATTTCCAGGGAGTACATTTCCATACTCATAACTACTTGCTGAGTGAATAAGTTGTTTCTCACATCACCCTTCGTTTGCACAGCACTTTAAAACTAGGCCTTGTTCTTGCTCTCACTATTTATTCTATCAACTTACTCACAGTTTTGAAAACTTCCATCAAATCACCTTTCAGGCTTTTCTCTCCAAAGAGAACAACTTCAATCTTGACTCCTAACTGAAGTTTCTTATTCATGGAACCATTCTTGTAAATCACTTCTGCACACTTTCCAGAGCACTTTCCACACTTTCAATTCTTTCTCGTAATATGGTACCCACATGTATACACAATACTCCCTGCTGATGTTTAACAAGTGTCTTGTGCAACTCAGCATCACCTCATTGCTCTTGTTCTCTGTGGCCCTATTAATACCTCTGCACCCCCTTTTATAAGTGTACCACCTATTTTCTATTGTTTTTCAATGTTGTTCCTACATAGTACAATACGTCACACTTCTCTGAATGGCATCTGCTATCTATCTGCCCACTCAACCAATCGGTATTAGATTAGATTACATTAGATTTCCTACAGTATGGAAACCGGCCCTTCGGCCCAACAAGTCCACACCGACCTTCTGAAATGCAACCAACCCAGACCCACTCCCCTACATTTACCCCTGACTAATGCACCTAACACTATGGGCAATTCACCTAACCTGCACATCTTTGGATTGTGGGAGGAAACCAGAGCGTCCGGAGGAAACTCACGCAGACACTGGGAGAATATGAAAACTCCACACAGACAGTTGTCCAAGAGTTGCCCATTTAGAGTTCTGCAAAATCCTTCTCACAGTTCACAATTTTTTTCAAGATTTTTGTATTATTTACAAATTTTGAAATTGTCCCCTGCACACCAAAATCCAGATAATTGATATTTATCAGGAAAGTCAAAAGTCCCAATATCTATCTGTGGGAACTCCACTAAAACTGATCCTCCAGCTTGAAAAATATTCATTGACCAGTACTCTTTCCTATCACTTAGCCAATTTTATATCCATATTGCTACTGTCACTTTAATACTATGACATACAACTTTCCTCACACTGTTCTGTGGCACTCTATCAAATGCCTTCTGAAAATCAATGTATGCTACAACATTAGCATAACCCTCACCAAAGCTGTGTTACCTCTTCAAAAGTTCAGCAAGTTAATTAAACAAGATTCCCCCTTTAGTAATCCAAGCTAATTCTTCCTGATGAACCCACCATTTCTCATGTGACTACCAATTCAATCCTAAATACTTGTTTCTAGAACCTTCCTTACCACTGAAGTTAAACTGACTGGCTGGTCTGTAATTGTGACATTATCCTATGACCTTTCTTGAACAACATTATTTGCAAATTTCCAATCTTCTGGTACCTCCCCCGAGTCCAGAAAAGCCAGAAAATTTATGGCTGGTGCCCCCTGCAATCTCTACCCTCACTGGAGCCGAAGTTTTGATTCCAAGTGAAGCTGAATGGTTTGTGGACCAACTTTCAATGACAAAAGTCCTTTGCCTGCCAGGAATATGTAGTTGGCTGTCCGGTAGCTGTTTAGTTTGGGCTGTTAACAGGACTAACAGAAGCCTTGTCAGACCAAAAGAAAAATCAGCAGGTCGGCAGCAGCCAAAATAGAGGTGTTTATGAGGGTTTTAGAGTTTTAATTTGGATAGTTTAGATAATTTAGTTTATTTGTTTTACCTGCAGATAGAATCTAATGATGTGGGATAAATAGTAATTCCTGTTAAGTACAGAAACCTGGTTTGTGCTTTCTATCAACCCAAGTTTGAAAATCAGATAGTATGGGGCTTTTGCATATTTCTTTTAAAAAGCTACATGCTAACGCAGTGAATTGTGATAAACCGGACATTAGCTGACAGTATCTAAAATGTTGCAGTTGTGAAGAGAACAAATGCTTCAGAGATGATGTCATGTGACCTAACTCTACATATAAGAGAGCCAAAGATTTTATACTAATAGAGCAAGATTGCCATACATTAGAGGGACAAGGGCTCTCCCCACTTTGAAATCTCACGCTTCAAAGCTGAGCAGTTGAAGGTTCTATCAGTAATTTGTATTGTTGTAAGCTGAGAGGACTTCAGGGAGAATGCTGAATCAAGTCTACTGTCTCCAAGAAAGCAAGAGAACTACCCCAGCTGTAGGGTGACGTCTTCAGAAAAAAGTTGTATCAGCAGCTACTGTACAGAAAGTAATCCTTCAGCTGCAGCAAGTCTCTGGGCAATTTTTAAATGATTTTTCTTTCTGTCTTGTTACTTGGCCAAGTTGTAAAATCTGATACTCTGTAGTGTTTGTGTGTTTTTGCATCAGTAGTTGGTTGTGTATAATTGTACATTTTAGACCTCTTGTTAATATTCTCTGCATCTTTAAAGCATTCTAAAAATAAAACTAACTCTTGTTAACTTAACAAACATGATTGAATTTAAAAGGGAAGTCATATTGTTCATTTAATAAATATATGCTTCACTGTATATAATTGGGTGTAATAAATAAGCTAACCCTGTTGTAATGAATTCAAGAATAAAGACAGAAATCAGTTCACCTCTCCTGACTTGGTTGTAACAAATATTTGGGGCATCGTTCAGGATTGAACCCACACACTGAAAATCACTGAAGTAATAACCAAATTAATCTCTGGCCATAATTTAAAATGCTACTCCTGCTACAATCCCATACTAACTAAAATGGCCACTTGGAAGACTTGTCTTACTGGGACAGAACAAAATTGCCTGGAACAGTTATAAAGGGATTGTTCACTGACAAATTGAAAATCTTGGCTTGCCAGTTGGAGGTAGCCTTCATTTGAAATTATGTGAAGTGAAAATTTTAGTCAGCAACAATCTTAAAATTAAGTTGAAGGAGCCAGAGGTAAGTATAGAGCTGAAAACAAAGTAGCTTTAGCAAAAGTACAATTGGATGATACTAAATGTAAAATTCAAAAGAGAATGAGAGAGGCAGGAGAGAAAAGAGATAGTTTCCGGAAGATGAGGATGAGCACCTCGCCAAAACCTTACCCACACCTCCACTTCTTGCCTTTAAACAACCACCAAACCTCAAATCTTCAGGACACCATTTAACCCTATCACGGCAGATGTGGCAAGATGTGTCCACGTCAACACAGATACCACCATTACATTTGGGGACACCATCCACATGTATGTGGTAGGTTCTCATATGACTTGGCCAACGTTGTCTATCTCGTATGCTGCAGGCATGGATGCCCTGAAGCATGGTACATTGGCGAGAGCAGACGGAGGCTACAGCAACGGATGAATGGACACTGCACAACAATCACCAGTCAGGAGTGTTCCCTCCCAATCAGGGAACACTTCAGCGGTCCGGAACATTCGGCCTTGGACCTTCGGGTGACCATCCTCCAAGACAGACTTCGGGACAGGCAACAAAGCAAAGTGGCTGAGCAGAGGCTGATAGCCAAGTTTGGTACCCATGAGGATGGCCTCAACTGGGACCTTGGGTTCATGACCCCACTGCACTATACATGCTCTTGCACACAAGTGCGCGCATGCACGTATACCCCCCACACTTACACCCAAAAACACACCCTCTCCGAGACTTCTATCCCATTACATTCACTCACATACACACACTCTCTCATAGACATTTCATACACACATACTCGTGCTCTCTCTCTCAAGTTTGTGGGATGAATTTGTACTTGCAGAATTACATTTATTTTGCTCAAAAACTGCATAACTCCATGTAAGATTCTGTGTAAATCCCACTTTAGAAATAGAATCAGTCTGACCTAACATTGGGACACAGACTTTAACCTCACATCTTGAATACATTATCTGAGCTGAGATGGCACCTATTGTTAAAACTATCTTGAGAATGTAACTTTAAAAAAGTTCTGGGATTTATATATGAAGGGACTGAAACTAACATGCTCATTCTAAAAGATGAAAGACTTGAGCTAAATTTGTTTAATATTACATTCCATGACACTGCAGTCCTGTTGCTATAAATTCTGTGTTATGCTTCTGCTTCACCAACAACCTGATGAAGAAGCAATGCTTGAAAAGCTAGTGCTTCCAAATAAATCTGTTGGACTATTACTTGGTGTTGTTTGATTTTTAACTATTTCCAGAACGGCAGTATTAGAGAAAATGAGAGGGAGAGAGGAGTGGAGGGAACAAAGGGAATTTCAACTAAAATGCTTTGAATGAAGAAGAGAAACTCTCCCTGGACCCAGGGAAAGTACTGGGGGAGGGAGTGGGGGGGTTCAAGTGCAGTTTATGTTTCCCAAGCAGTCTAAAATTTGAAAAGATGTCAGGGCATTTTTCATTGCATTTGATAGAATAACAAAACAAATGAATTGGCAAACAGAAAGTTGAATGTAAAACATGTTATTCAGGAAAAAGTTATGAAGCATATGCTATGCTTTCTGAGACTACTTCATATTGACGTGGCACTCCCTTACAGACTGATCCAAGGACTGCAGTGATACAAGAACACCGCAAATCATTGCCTTCAAGGCAAATAAGGACAGGCAATGAACTCTGGCATAAGCAGTGACACCCACATCCTGAACAAAATCATAAGGTGGCTTCTTGGTCATTTAATTGAAGTTACGTGCCTTTTCAAAAAAGTTGTTTGAATTCAAGATAACTTTGCCCTGTTTTTTTAAAAAATAAATCAGATTTTCACACTGAATAAATAAAATCAATTTTCTCCACTTTAAAACCTAAATCCTTAAATAATACTATGAACCTTCATATGGAATTATCTGTCTCAGGTGCTCATTGATGTACCATCATCTAATTGTTGACAAATTTTGATGTCAGGGAGTTAAGGAATGTGGAGAGTGGGTGGAAAGGCGTAGTGGTAGCCTAACCTTTCTCATTTTAAAAGGTGGATGAGGCTTAATGGCCATATGGTCTCCGCCTGCTTCTGTCTCATTCTCTGATGGAGTTGACCTGGTGGTGGGACAGAACACTAGCAGTGATGATGGTAAAATATGGGACATGGGCTTTTAAGTATGACAACCCCAGGGTTCTACATGTCTGTGTGACAGCTCTTCCTATTTGTGCGTAAGAACACATGTTAACAAGAAGGACTTTGCAGTGTCAACCTAAATATGATATGCTGTTGCTGTTGGCTCAATGACTGGTTTGCTGGAATCTGATTAAGTATATTGCCTGGATACAAAATTGTAGGCCAGACCAAGCAGGTTTCCTTCCTTAAACCACATGAGACAACCTACTGTGTTTTTAGCATTGTTCTGTTGTCTCAGAGCTCTTCATTTTAGATTTATTAACTTACTTGAATTGAATTTTCACCAGCTGCAGTAGTCGAATTTGAATAGTTTCCCCAGAGAATTAACCAGGCTACTGGATTACTACCACAATTTGTATTTATATAGCACCTTTGATGTGGTGAAATGCCACAAAGTGCTTCAGAGAAACATACAAAAGAAGACATTAGGTCAGGTGATCAAATTTTGCTGCATAGGTAAGTTATAAGGAGTGTCTTAAAGGACAAGATGTTTGGAAGAAATTCTAGATGTAGACCGCTAAAGACCCAGCTACCAGCAACATTTCCAAGTGCTTAATCTACTGACATTGCTACTATAATTCTGTTTCTGGCTTTTGCTATATCAGCTGTGAGGGTAACTCTGTGTAATTGTGCTTGCTGCTTATTCAGCTAGATGAATGTTGCGAGCTGCTGTGTTTTCACTGATGGGATAAAATAAAACACTAACTATGATTTTGCTTTCCTCTTATTAGAGTTAGTTGTGCATTTTTGTTGTGTTGGCTTCCAGTTCATTCACTTTAGGCTTAGTTTTTGTGCAGTCTTCTAATTGCTATTTAACAAGACTAGGAGTTTCAAATGATTTCTATAATTTCTTGTGTTGTAGATTATTCTGCATATACCACACAGTTAGATTAATAACATTAATTTCAAGATGTGTAAGGAAGTGAAGAACAGATCTGTTTTGCTAAATTAGAAGGCAGTACATAAAGATCTTAGTAACTGTTTGAGTCTTGTTTGTTGATATAAAGGATTCCTTGCTGCTCTTGGAACTTGAATGAATGCTTCCTTTGTGAATTGTTGAGTGTTTTTTTTCCAG
The DNA here is from genome assembly GCF_004010195.1 of Chiloscyllium plagiosum. Classification (NCBI taxonomy): domain Eukaryota; kingdom Metazoa; phylum Chordata; class Chondrichthyes; order Orectolobiformes; family Hemiscylliidae; genus Chiloscyllium; species Chiloscyllium plagiosum. The sequence goes on along the minus strand of NC_057731.1, from coordinate 42,190,685 downwards.
ACTGCTCAAAATAACGAAGCATTAAACAAGCCCACCTTGTGATGATCTGTGGAACATATTCAGAGTCCAGTTCTTTTCATGGGGCTGGCATTGCACACAGTTAATTGAATGTTTCCAATCCTGTGGAGATGGGGTTGTGGTGAGGAGTCTAGGAAACTAAAGGAAAACCAAGTTGGGTGGCTCTCTGATGCATTTGCTCTGCTGGGGAAGTTTTCCATGGAGGTGGGAAGCCAAGTCAGATAATTACAGAGCAAATTAAGTCCTGCTTTTGTTTTTTGGCAAGATCAGCACTTGCAACCAATAGAGAAGGCCCTGCCATGTGCTTAGGTGTCCATTGCCATGGAGGCAGCTTCCCTATGTCAGTTTCGGAGATCATTGGGGTCAGGGGGTCTATATTCCAAAGAGGAGGCTCAGCCAAGAGAATCCATGATTGTGGTGGCATCTATTAGTCTTGCAAGACAATGGATCTGCGCCTGGGAGCTCTTGCTTCAATCTTTGTTGTAGAGCAGATTCTGTTTTGGCTGTAGAGGTCCACATGGGAGTGGCAGTCTCAGCTGTACTGACTGCACATGAAGGCGCTGTCCTCTGGTGTTGTCTGGTGCTGTTTTTCTTTCTGTGGGTGCACTTTTCTTCAGAAGCAAGCTTCAGCTTCTCTTTTTTTAGACCTCTGCATAATTCCAGCCTCCAGGGAGAGTGATCGCTTGCAATGTCCTCCCACCTCTCGATGTTCATGTTCAGTGACTTCATGTCTGTCTTGCAGATGTCTTTTGAAACGAAGATGGGGCCACCCTTGTACTCTCTTGCTGGAGGCCAGTTCCCGTACACCAGGTCTTTTGGGATCTGTCTGACATGCAGTGTATGTGGCCCAGCCAGCAGAGGTGGTGTTGTTGGAGCAGGATGAAGAGGCTGGGTATCTGGGCACGGGCCAGGACCTTATTGGTGACTCGGTCAGTCTGCTTGATGTCCGGATGCGTCTCAGGCTGCGAAGGTGGAAGGCATTGAGATGTGACACTTGTTTGGAGTAGAGACTCCAGGTCTCACTGCTGTAAAGCAGTGTGCTTAGGAGTCAGAGCCTGTAGACTTCAACTTTGGTGTGCGTTGTCAGCTTTCTGTTCTCCCAGACTCTCTTTGTCAACCTGACGAATGTTGATGTTGCTTGTCCGATCCGACTGTTGATCTCTGAGTCCAGGGAGAGACTGTCTGTCATGGTGGAGCCAAGGCACGTGAACACATGGACTACCTCCAACTCGTAGTTGTTGATGGTAAAGGCGGGGTGTGCTCAACGCCTTGGCCCATTATGTTGGTCTTCAGGCTGATGGTCAAGCAGAAGTCCTGGCAGGCTCTTGAGAAGCTGCCCATGGGGCAGTGCAGTTGATCTTCTGAGTGTGTTGACAGTGCCACGTCATCTGCAAACAACATGTCCCTGATGAGTACTTCACGAATCTTGGTTTGAGCAGGCTATCTTTGCTTTCATGGTCGAAGGTTTTCATGAGGTCAATGAAGGCAATGTAAAGAGATTGTCTTTGCTCTCTGCATTTCTCTTGTAACTGTCGAAGGTAGAAGATCATAGTGATTGTGGAGCGTTCTGACCTAAAACCGCACTGAGACTCTGGATAAACCCTCTTGGTGATTTTCTGCAGCCTATTCAGGAGCACGGGGATGAACACCTTCCCAACGATGCTCAGCAAAGAGATTCCCCTGTAGTTGTTACAGTCACTTCTATCCCCTTTGTTCTTATATAGGGTGACAATGTTGCAGTCTCTCATGTCTTGCAGCATTGCTTCTTCTTTCCAGCTCTGGTGCAGTAGTTTGTGCAGGTGGTTTAGCAGGATGCCCTTTGCACACTTGACAGCCTCTGGTGGAATGCCATCCAATCCTGAAGCCTTCCCAGTAGGCAGGCTGTGGATTGCTTTACTCAGCTCTTCGGCAATCGGCAATGCATCTAGTTCCTCCATGATAGGCAGGCGTTCCATGGCGTCTAGCGCACTGTCCAAGATGCTGTTTTCCCTGGATTAGAGTTCGGAATAATGCTCCACCCATCTCTCCATCTGCTTGCCTTTGTCTTTGATCTTGCCTGTTATGGTTTTCAGTGATGCTGTCTTCCTCTGGGTTGGGCCGATGGTTTTCTTGATCCCCTCAAACACTCCACGGATGTTCCCTAGTGCCAATCTCCTGTCTCTTCACCATTTTCCTGCACACTAAACATGGAAAAAGGAGCTGATTTCCAGAAGTGAAGTGAGAGTGACTGCCCTCGACAATGAGGCCATATTTTACTGTGGCATCAAGCAAAAATTGGAAATAATGGCACTCTGGGGAAAGTTCTCCACTAGTGAATTATACTTGGAACACATGATAATTGTGGTTGTTGGAGGTCATCTCAGCTCCAGGACACCTCTACAGGAGTTTTTTGGTATAGTGTCTGAGGAGAAAGTGAGGACTGCAGATGCTGGAGATCAGAGCTGAAAAATGTGCTGCCTGATCTGCTGCGCTTTTCCAGCAACACATTTTTCAGCTGTAGTGTCTGAGGCCCAACCATTCTCAACTGCTTCTTTAATGATCTTCCCTCTAACATAAGGTAGAGGTGCCAGTGTTGGACTGGGGTGGGTAAAGTTAAAAAAAATCACACAACACCAGGTTATAGCCCATCAAGTTTATTTGAAGGTACAAGGTTTTGGAGCGCTGTTCCTTCGTCAGGTAGGTAGTAGGGCAGGATCATAGGACACAGAATTTATAGTAAAAGATCACAGTCTCGAGACAACTTAAGGTTTTATCAGTACAAAAAAAAGTGACATCTCAGCTCAGACAATGCATTAGAAGTGTGACACACCGTCTGTCTGTATCCCAACCTTGAATCAGACTGGTTCTGTAAGTTGTGTCCTATGATTCTGCCCTACTAATTACCTGACAAAGGAGCAGTGATCTGAAAGCTTGTACTTTCAAATAAACCTGTTGGATTATAACCTGGTGTTATGTGATTTCTAACTTTAACATTAAGACAGATGTGGCAATATTTGTTGATGGTTGCACAATGTTGAACATTGCTTCAGTAAATGATGAGTTGCAAACAATGCAAATGCAATAAATCTGGACAATATCCACAGTTGGGCCGATAGTGACAAGTAAAATTACCTGATGCTTGTGTGCCATGAATGACCATGTCAATCTAACCATTGTCCTTTGACATTCAGTGGCATCACCATCACTGATTTCTCCATTATCGGTATTCTGGGGGTTAACTTTACCAGAAACCAGACTGACTAGCCAGTCACATACTGTGGGTGCAAGAACAGGTCAACAGCTAGGACTTCTGTGGCAAATAACCTTTCAACACCCTAAAGTCTGTCCATCATTTAAACGACACAAATTGGGAATGCAATGTAATACTCTCTACTTACATGGATGAATGCTGCTCCAAAAACGTTCAAGAAGCTGGACAGAATTCAGGACAGACAACCCACTTCTTTGATACCATATCCACAAACATTCAGTCCCTTCACTACTAACACTTAGTTGTGGTAGTCCTCCTATCTATAAAATGCACTGCAGAAATTCATCAAGGCTTCTTAGCACATTATAAACTCATGACGGTTACTCTCTCGAAGGACAGCAGATATATGGGGACACCATGACCTCCAAGTTCTTCTCCAAATTGCTCACCATATTAACTTGGGAATATATCACTGTTCCTTCAGTGTCATGGGTTAAAATCCTGGAACTCCCTCCCTAATGCCCTTGTGGGTCTACCTACACCAAATGGATTATGGCGCTTCAAGAAGGCAGCTTGTCACCATCTTCTCAAGATCAACTAAGGATGGCCCAGCCTGCAATGCCCACATTCCTGAATAAATAAGCAAAATTCAAAACTATTTGTCAATCATTTTGTGTCTTTGTTTGAATAAGTTTGTTTTGGTAAGAAACCAGCTTGTTAGTACCTTTGCTTTCAGTGTGTGACAGTCTTGAACAGTTCCAGTTTCCCTCTGGAGGCACAATAAAAATAAATTACAAGGTTCCAACCGAAACTCTATCAACAAACACATTGAGTTAGACCCCATCTACCACCCCCTGAGAAAAGGAACAGGAAATGACATCGCTGCAGGAAATGACTTCACCGACCCAAAGAAACCCAAACATATAAATAGAAAGCAGGAATTATCAGCAGTGCTTTGCCTGAGACCCACTGAAGATGTTACCTAGTAGCGTGATGAAACGTCTGGAAATGAACCTTCCAGTGCAACGAGCAAACCTACATCTAGTAATTTGAGTCTTGTAGTACATAGGCAATGTGTTAGGTTGAATTCCTCATAACAGTGAGATCAACATAAGGGAAGTAGCTGCTTAATGGGTCACTGATGAGCCTTTATTTAACTTTTAGGTTTGTTTTAGTTAAGATGGCTAGTAGTTCACAATAAAGAGACATCACTGGGAAATCCGGTCCGGTGGCAGTCACATCTTGTACCCATGGATGAATGCCAGGACAATTCTCTTGACTTGGATAATCATGCAAAGAAACTGTGTTTGATGGGAGCAGTTTGGGCTCTGTGGTTTGGAGTCTGAGTGATACATTTTGTCACTGTGGTGCATCCATGAAATGGAGAGTTTTGTGGCTAGAAAACATCTGGTTATGACTACTCTGCAGCTTAAGGCTTTGGAGGCAGACAGGGTAGGGTAATGGCCAGGCAAATAATGAAGACCAGGCAGATAGTTCAAGAGATTCTGGAGTGTATTCTACTTGCCAATGATAATATAAATGAACATAAACAAATAAACAGCAGAAGTAGGCTTAGGAGTACACCATGGTGAACACCACTTGGAGAGAGCGCCGAGGATGGCAAGAACACAATGTACTCTGGGTGGAGAACTTCAATGTTCATCATCAGCAGTAGCTTGATAGCATCAATACTGGCTGAGTTGTAAAGGTCAAATCTGCCAAACAAGGTCTGTGGCTGGTGGTGAAACTATCCATGATAGTTTTGGTCGGTGTGACTGCAGCACAATTGTTGTAGAGGCTAAGTCCTGTCTTCACATTACAGATTCCCTTCATTGTCTTGTGAAATACTATCACTATGCAAGATGGGACCGAACTCAAACAAATTTACAACTCAATTTCAGTCATTCATTGGGAAAGATGTTAAAAATGATTATTAAAGTGTTAGCTGGGCACCTAGAAAAACTCAAGATAATCCATGCATTTGCAAAGGAATAACCTGCTCACTGACTCTTACGTTTGGATTCTGCCAGGGTTACCTGGCACCTGATGTCATTACAGCTTAGGTCCAAACAGGGACAAAAGAGCAAAACTCAGTGAGGAGGTGAGAGTGCCTATATTTGTCATCAGGGTTACCAAAAGTAGTGCTGGAGTCCACATGGATTGGGGAATAACTCTCTGCTGGTTGGATTCATTACCTACTAAAAAGGAAGGTAGCTGTATGAGTCAAGCAGTCCATGTCCAAATGCAGCAAGACCTGAAAAATAAATAGTTTGGACTGACAAGTGGCAAGTTACCGTTCTGCCATACAAATGTCAGGCAATAACAAGTCCAACAAGAGCGTAAGATATGGGAGCAAAATGAGGCCATTAAACCCATTAAGTCTGCTTTGCTGTTCAATCATGGCTGATGTTTTTCTCAATTCGATACTACTGCCTTCTCCCCGAACCCTTGATCCCCTCACTAATCAGAACCTGTCTATCTCTGCCTTAAATATCAGAATGACTTGGATTCCATGGCTTTCTGCAGTAACGAGTTCCACAGATTAAACACCCTCTGGCTGAATAAATTCCTCCTCATCTCAGTTTTGTGGCTGTGCCCTTGGGTTCTAGTCCCTTCTACTAGTGAAAACATCATCTCCATATTCATTCTATCTAAGCCTTTTAGTATTCTCTATGTTTCAAATGAGATCCCTCCTCATCCTTCTAAACTTCCATCAAATTCAGATAGAGAGTCCTCAACCGCTTGCCATGTGACAAGCCCTTCAGCCCTGGGGTCATTGTTCCAACCCACTTCTATATCCTCTCCAAAGCCAGCACAACGTTCCTTAGATATGGAGCCCAAAACTACTCTCAATATTCCAAATGCAGTCTGACGAATATGTCTTACAGTCTCAGTCATACATCTCTGCTCTTGTATTCTATCCCTCTTGAAATGAATGCTACAGTGCATTTGCCTTCCTAACTGCTAATCAAACCTGCGTGTTAACCTTAAGATAATCGTGAATTAGGGCTCCCAAGTTCCTTAGTGCTTTAGATTTCCGAAGTCTTTCCCCATTTTGAAAATACTCTACATCCCCCCTCTCCGTCTTGTTCCCACCAAAGTGCATGACCTTATAACTTTCCCACATTGTATTCCATCTGCTGCCACTTTGCCCACTCTCTTAGCCTGTCCAAATCCTCCTGCAGCCTCTCCGCTTCCTCAACACTAACTGTCCCTGCATCTGTCTTTGTGTCGTTAGCATCTAATCATTGCCCCTTGACCTTCAATGGGATTACTGTCACTGAATCGCCCACTATCAATATCCTGTGATTTAACATTCACCATAGATTGAGCAGGGCTAGCCATATAGATACTATAGGTATGAGAGTAAGTCAGAGGGTAGAAATCATACAGTCATAAGGTCAGCATGGGAACAGACCCTTTGGTCCAACTTGTTCACACTGACCAAGTTTCCAAAACTAACCTAGTTCCATTTGCCTGCATTTGGCCCATCTCTTTGTAAACTTTTTCTATTTGTGATGGAAATGTGTTGCTGGAAAAGCGCAGCAGGTCAGGCAGCATCTAGGGAACAGGAGAATCGACGTTTCGGGCATTAGCCCTTCTTCAGGAAGGGCTATTTGTGAACCCATCTACCTAAATGTTGTAACTGAAGCAATGTCTACTTCCTCTGAAAGTTCATTCCACATATGAACCATCCACTGTGTGAAAAAGTTGCCTCTTGTGTCCTTTTAAATCTTGCTCCATTCACCTAAACATTATGCCGTCTAGTTTTGAACTCATTAATCTTAAGGAAAATATCTTTGCTATTCACCTTATGATATCACCCTAATGATATTATAAAGCTTTGTAAGATCACCCCCCCAAACTCTAACTCTCCAGTCAAAATATCCCTCCTCACCCATCATCTTATAATTCAAACCCTCCAGGCCTGATATCATCCTTATAAATTTTTTCTGCACTCTCTCCCTAATTCAATAATATCCTTCCTATAATAAGGTGATCAGAACTGTACACGGTACTCCAAAAGTGGCCTCACCAACATCCTGTACAACTGCATCATAATGTCCCAACTCCTAAAGTCAGTGGTCTGAGCAATGAAGGCAAGCGCGTTAAACACCTTCACCACCTTGTCTACCTGTGATGCACTTTCAATGAACTATGTTTTGAATGCGTAGGGCCCTCCGATCTACATCACTTCCCAGGGCCCTACACATTAACTGTAAGTCCTGTTCTTCTTCGTTTTACTAAAATGCAAAACCTCATATTTCACTAAAATTCCATCTGCCACTTCTTTGGCCCATTGGCCCAATTGATCAAGATCCCTTTGTAATCTTAGATAACCTTCCTCACAATCCATCATACCACCAATTTTGGTGTGATTCACAAACTTACTAATCATGCTTCTACATTCTCATCTAATTTGTTTATATAAATGACAAACAGCAGTGGACCCATCACCAATTCCTGCGAAGCAAGCTGGTGACAGGCCTCCAGTCTGAGAAACAACTGTCCATTGCCACCCTCTGTCTCCTCACATCAAGCCAATGTTGTATTCAATTGGCAAGCTCTCCCTGAATCACATGTGATCCAACCTTACTAACTAGTCTACCATGTGGAACCTTGTTGAAGGCCTTACTAAGGTCCATGTCGACAACGTCTACCGCTCTGCCACCTTTAGGCCCGAGCACCATCCATTATGCATAAATCCAGAATATGATAAATAATCTCCACCATTGCAGCTCCACCAATCCTCAAGAAACTTGATCCTATTCAAGATGAGCATTGATTGGCAATATATCCAGAAACATTCAATCCTTTTGCCATCACTGCTCAGTAGATGTGTACCATCTATAAGATGCACTGCGTGAATTCAGCATGGCTCCTTACATTGCACCTTTCAAGTCCATAACCACTATCATCTAGAAGGACATGGACAGTAACCATGTGGTACACCACCACCTGTAAGCTCCCCTTCATGCTACTCACCATCCCTACTTGGAAATATAATCACTATTCCTTCAGTGTCAAAATCCTAGAACATCCTCCCTAACAGCATTGCGGGTGCACCTACAATAAATGGAATGCAGCAGTTCAAGAAAGTAGCTCACTAGCACCTTCTCAAAGACAACAAGGCTTGGTCAATAAATGCTGGCCGAGCGAGCAATGGTCACGCAACAATTTACATTTATAGAACATCACTAACAAACCCCCAAATGAAGCAATTTGAAAGGAAGAATGAGAATTTTAAAATTAAGTTGTTGTTTGACCAGAAACCAGTGTGAGTCAGTGAGCGTAGTGGTGAAACAATAGGAATTAATAATGAGTTAAGATACAGGCAGCAGAATGTTGGATGCCCTCATTTTAAACAGGGTATAACATGGGAAACCTTTCAGGAATGCTTTGGGATAGTGGAGTCAAGAGAAGAGTTGATAAAATTGAAGAAAAGAGTTGATAAAATCATGAGGGGTCTGAATACTGTTTATAGGGAGAAATTGTCATACCCATTCTGTTGCAGTTTCAAATGCTCTGCATCATCTCGGTGTGTTTCTTGTATTAAGGTAACATCTACCCTCTCCCTTTTAAGACTGGAAAGTACCTTCTTCCTTTTGACCGACGAATGACTCCCCTTAATATTCCGGGTGCACCACTTGAACACATCCTTAGCTATAGCCTTCTGTAGCACCATTTAGACTCCAGAGACGAAGAAGCCGAACTACAGATCGCTGAGCTTCAATGCAAAAAATCCACAAAATCCAAAAACTACATAAACTAAAATAACTGCAGCCAACAAATCTACAAAACTTACAAAAACTATATAACAACGGAAACAGAAAAACAAAAAAAATCACCAAAGGCACTGATTAGAAGAATTTATCCCCCATTCAGAGGGAGCACATACACATCCCACAAACCTACTAACCATCCCAACCGCCACACCGGCAACCCATTAGGAAAATAAACACAAGAAACAGGTTAGTACTATAAACAAGTAAGTTAAAAATAAATATGTCACCCATCCCTTGATAGAACTTAGCTTAAAGATTAAAGATGAATACTGTATCCATCCTGGACATCATTTAACGCAACTTATTACCAGGAAGGAGACTCCACCAAGTCCTCTTTAAAGAAGAACAAACCTGAACAGCTCTGTCCTCTACACCTATTTGATCATCTGACTTAAGTCAGCATGACCACAAAGTTCCTTGCTTTCTCTGGTGAGTCAAATAAATGTATAGATCCATTATGATTTATTTGAAACACCGCTGGATATCTTAAAGAGTACTGGATCCCAAATTCTCTCAATCTCTTCTTGATGCTATCTATGACTTTCTTTTCCGGACTACTGCCGCCGAGAAGTCTTGAAAGAACATGACCCTGAAGCCCCCACATATAACACCTTCAGATCCCTCTCCTGGGCTCTGGAAGCTTCCATGACTCTACTTGTGTTTATAATAAGACTGTAAGTCACAGGAGTGTAAGTAAGGCCACTCGGCCCATCGAGTCCACTCTGCCATTTAATCATGGCTGATGGGCATTTCAACTCCACTTACCTGCACTCTCCCCATAGCCCTTAATTCCTTGTGAGATCAAGAATTTATCAATCTCTTTCTTGAAGACATTTAATGTCCCAGCCTCCACTGCGCTCCCTGGCAATGGATTCCACAGGCTCTCCACTCTCTGGCTGAAGAAATGTCTCCTCATTTTCATTCCAGGACAGGGAAGGGGCGCTGATCAATGTCTGGTTTTCATGTCGCGATCTATTGGGTTCTCTCGATCTTTCTCCTTCCCTTCTCAACATCCAAACTAAGGAATTCAGGGAACCACTTCTCAAAGAACTCCACTGGTCACTCAACTTCTGCGCCTCCGGTATGCCAACAACACGCAGGTTCTTTCTTTTGCCCTGTTTTCACAATCATCCACCAGATCCAACAAACCACAGATGTGTGTTTCCAAGGTCTCTGTCCGGCTCTTGGAGGAGTCAAGCTCTGCCTCTACCCCTGCAGCCTTTTCCCCAGGTCTTCCAGCATAGCAGATACAGGAACCAGCTTCTGTCTGATTTTTTCTTTGATCTGCTTCCCCTGGACCTCGCAAAATTTAGCCAACTCGACAACCAGGGTCTGATGAGTAAGCAAGCCCGCTGCTTCAGTGGGCTGGGCTGTGCCCCCGGCCCCAGGTGAGCTTCCTCCTTTCTTCGGCATTCTTCCGCAGTAAAAGAACGGTAGGTAATTTTTACAGGTTCTCTAGCCCCTTTATTCTGTTTCTACTCACATGGGATGGGTTCCAGTTCTGTCTTGTCGATGTTGTGGCACAGAGCCCAGCAAATGTGATCCGAGCAGGATGCTGCCATTTTGGATTCTCCCCACAGAGATTTTTGAGGGCTGTTGATGTTTTGAAGTTTTGTTTTGTCAGGGTTTACTGTGGTTATGTGTACCCCTTGATTATGCAGAATATATGACAACCAGCACACTCCTGGTCCCATAGGCCATTGGATCATGGGGGTTGTACCTCCAATCCCATTAGACTTTAAGAAATAACCAAATTCTCTGTTGGTAAATGATGGCCCGTTATTTATGAGCAATATTTCAGGGAATCCTTGTGTTGTAAAAAATGTGTGTCGTTTTTCTATTGCTGTCCCAGTATTTGATGAATGGACCCTGAAATAATTCCACAAAGCCACTCTTTATTTACATGTGCGTAGTATATGACACTGACCCAGCTAGCTCCAAGTTGGCCCCTAGAGTGAGCAGAATCCCTGATACTCCTGCTTTTTTTTGTTTATTTTCTTTATTTTATCTTTTTTTTATTACCCACACTACCACCTAACTGCGGTGGTGCTTTTCCCCCCACACCCATGTTGTGTGTATGCAGGTGTGAAACACAGTGAAAGACACAAGATGTACAAATCTTTATTCTATATCCACCACCAGGAAAAAAACAAACCCCCAAGTGGCCAGTGACAAGCAATGTCCTTCACATCAAAGGGCAATGCTACACTCCTGTTTTTTTTTCTTTTTTTAAAAATTATTTATTTTTAAACTTTTTTCCCCTTTTTTTAACCCCACACTACTGCCTAACTGCGGTAGTGCTTATTTTTTCCCCAGCACCCATGTTATGTGTGTGCAGGTGTGCGACACAGTGAAAGACACAAGGTGTAAAATCTTTATTCTATTTCCACCACCAGGAAGAAAAGAAACACCCAAGTGGCCAGTGACAAGCAATGCCCTTCACATCAAAGGGCAATGCCACACTTCTGTTTATATCTGTTGCCAGGACTCACTGTTTGGACTCGGTTAACAGCCTCAATCAGATAACTCATTTTCTGTGAGGTCCACCTGAATGACCTCATTCCAATTACTGCATTCCTCCCTCTCTAAGTTCTTGAGATGTAGGCCTATTCTTTTTCCTGTAACTTCCCTTGGAGTGTTTTTGCACCAGGTCCGGTTCCTCCAACTCTGCCTTGAATATAGGTGGTGTGTACGGGACTATAACCCAGAGTGACTAGGCTAAAATTTATCTTCAAGTTGATCTCATGTCCATCTCATCCTCAGAGGTTTCTTCAACATTAGGTGGAGGAGAAGAACCCACGGTTTTTACAACCTTTCTGTTGGGCTGGGTATGTTTTGCAGCTGCTCTGTTTGCGAGTTTGCAGCTTTCATATGGTCCACATTCTTGTTCATGACCGCTTCTCCTACCTGAACATTGTACGCTATGGTCTCTGACCTTGCATCGACCACTCCTGTAGTTTCAACACCAAATTCCATCCCCTGAAGTAAACTGTCACTCTTGCTTAGAGGACTCTTGTGTCCGGTATTGGCATTCCTGGTGCCATTTCACCCTCACCCCTCAGGTCCAGGAAGATTGCGTTTAATCTGCTCTGAGTCTTCTCTGCTGAAGCTGTCCCTATAGTTGTATGAGGGGTAGGCCAATAATCAAGCAGGGACTGTCACAATTTAGTATCAAGTGAAGCTGTAGGCTGTTTCTTTAAGTCTGCCTTCAGAGTTTGGACTGCTCTTTCTACCAGATCATTGGATGATAGATGATATGGAGCTGTCCTGACATATTAAATACCATTTGATTTTTGGAAATATTTGAATTACCTGCTGGTAAATGATGGTCTGTTGTCTGTGATGAACACCTCTAGAAGTCTATGTATTACCAAAGATGCTTGCACATTTTTAAACATTATGCCAGTGTTTGATGAATGAACTTTATGCATGACTGATCATTTTTCATGGGCGTCCACAATAACTAAAGACAGAGCCCAAGAAAGGACTGTCATAGTCGACTTGTAACTAAGTTCAGGGTTTACCCAACCATTCCTATGAATGTGTGGGATCTGCTGGCAGTAATTTTTGTCCTCATTGGCACTTTGGACACTGCTGCACTAATGTGGCTAAGTCAGCATCTAATCTTGACCACCAGACATAACATCTCACCAACATGTTCATTTGGAAACTCCTGGATGACCCTGGTAGAGTTCAGCCAATATCTGATGTTGGCTTTTGCTCAGGATAACCACTCTTGCTCTCCAATACAATATGCTGTCTTCTATGGTGATCTGGTCTCACCAAGACCAGGCAGCTTTTCAGTATGGTTGCGATGGCCCTTTGTTTCCCTCCATCATCACCAGCTATTTTAGATTTGCCAGGAAGAAGTCCTTTTGTGTTTCCTGTCTAATATTGTCAGATGTGACCGGAAGGGTGTCCAGAAAGTTTAAAACCAGAAGAGTTCATCTAGTGGTGGCATCACCAAATGGCTTATGTCATCCACATTTGCCACTTGGCCTCCCAGACAGTGTTCCAACTTGTAATTGTACACACTGAGAATATGAGCCCACTGCTGAATTTGACCAAAAGCTATGGACAGCATGGCTCTGTCCTCATTAAGTGGCTGGGGTTTGTGATCGGTTACTATTGCAAATTGACATCCATAAAGGTATTGGTGGAACTTTCTCATGCCAAATATGACCACCAAACCTTCCTTCTCTATTTGGGCATATCTTCATTCAGCATCAGGCAAAGTCTAGGAAGCATACACTCTCGGGCATTCCATTCTTGGCCACTGGTAATCCAAAACTACCTTGATACTATATGGGGAAGGCATCGCAAGTCAGCATCACAGTTTGCTTGGGATCATAATGTGCCAACACCTTAGCTGATGGTAGTTGATTCTTCACTTTCCTAAAGGCTTCATCTTGGCTACAAGACCATTTCCAAGGCAGACCCTTTTTCAATAGCAGATGTAAGGGTTCCAGGATGGAAGCCAGGTGATGTACAAATTTTTCAGAACAATTCACCAACCTAAGGAAATGCCTATGCTCTGGTACAGTCATGGGAGCTAGGGCACCTTTGATTGCCCTAACTTTATCTTCCAACAGATGTAACCCAGTTTTGTTGACTTTTGTAGCCCAAGTAGATCACTTGGGGAGCCTGGAGCTCACAGTTTTCCATCCTAAGGTGTACTCCTGCCTTGGACAAATATTTAATCACTATGTTCAAAATCTCTAAACACTATTTATTGGTCTTCCCAGCACACAATCCAGATAAATAGCAACCTGGGGTAGACCTTGTAAAATGTTCTCCACCATCCACTGGAACATGGCATAGGCTGATGATACCCAGAAGGTAGCCTCATATATTGGTACAAACCCTTATGGGTATTAATTGTAGCATACTTCTTAGAATCCTCATCTAATCACAATTAGATGTAGGTGGTCTTTCCATGCTATGACGTCCCCGGATATTCTTCTGAATACCGACTGATTGGTGTTCTCTAACCTCATTTGGACTGGCAAGGGTTTCCATTTCCATTAGAATACCTGGCAACTCTAATGGTCCATTTGCTGCATTTTCCAAAGGTAAAGCCAGTTGTAGCGCTTGTTTGGAGTCCAGCTGAACTTCAGCCAGTAGACATTTTTGCATAGCTTCGTCATTACTCCCACATACCAGCTGGTCCCTCAGCATCTCACTAAAGGTTAACCCAAATTCACAGGCTTCTGCCAGTCATCTTAACCTAGTCATAAACCCTGATATGGATTTCCCTCATTCTCAGAGTTTTGAGTAAAAATGATAGTGCCTCAGAACTAGAGAAGACTTGGGAATGTAATATTCCTTAACAATGTCGGTCACTTTTTGAAGGTTATCATATTTGGTGCCTCAGAGAAAGTTAGGCTCCCAATGACAGAAAAAGCTGCAGATTCACAGGCTGTGAGGAGAATTACTTGTTTTTCGTCTGCCATAATGTCATTTGGCTGGAAAAAATAACCCATTCTTTCCATATACTGGGCCCCATCCAAGAAAGCAGGGTCTGAACAAGTCAACATTCCCAAGCAAAAACAAGATGTTGCAAATGCTTACCCCCAACTCAAAGACAAGTGTTGCAATTGAGTTTCTTTAAGATCATGCTTTACTGTAGTCACCACTGAATTAGCTCTACAGAGGCTAGTAAATTGTCACCAAGCCACCCATTATTTACACATGAACAGTCCTTGACTATAGTCCTGCTTCATATAGAGAAAGGCACATGAGTGTTAGTATTTCCGACACTCAACCTTTTTATGTCAGCCGAGGCTCCCTGATTGGACCAGATTAACAACCTCAATCAGGGAACTCATATTCTATTAGGTCCAGCTGGCTGACCTTCATACAATTATTACAATCTTGATGGACATTGAGAAAATGTTTCCTCTTCTGGGTCAGTTTAGAGCTAGGGGAGACTGTTTAAAAGTTAGATGTTGCCTTTTTAGGGCAGAAATATGGATATTTTTAGGGCAGAGGTGGATAGATTCTTGATAAATAATGAAATCAAAGGTTATTTGAGTTAGGAGGACTTTAGAATTCAAAACACAAACAATCGATTTTCGCTCTTATTGAATGGGGGAGCATACTTGGTGTCTGGCAAATCCCTGCTCCTAATTCATATATTCCTTGCAATGTATAGTTGGGATTTAAAACGCACGACTCAACTAGATAGTGGATTTAAGGTCATTGGCATCTTGCAGTAGGAGATTAGATTTTTTTTTAAAAAGGGGAAAGAATTGTAATGAATTTAAGTGGGACAGTGAGGTAGAATGTATTGTTCTTAGACAGAGCCAGTACCAACATTGTTTGACTGAATGACCTTCTTTCTTCAGTCTTGACATTTTGAGTCTGAGAGCTGGGGAGATATAGAAGAATTCCAGTTCTTTAAAATAGTGTATTTTTTTCTTACTTCTCAAAATAAGGTGTCTAATAAGAGGAATTTTCCTATGTGAAGAAACAACCCATGGCATGGTACACATTTGTTCCCATTGAGATATGACCATTTGCCCATTTCTTTCTTCAGAATAAACAATTGTCAATAAATTAATATTAGGTGATTGATTGTAACTTTGGTGTTTCTGTAGCTGACGAAAATGGGATACTGTAGTGATTGTTTAGTATTGTGCTTTGATTCACAAATACTCAAACACTGTTATTGTTCTGTGAAAATAGCCTGGACTGTGGTATCTTTATTTCTGACAATTTCCCACTTTGACTCACTAGAGTATGGCAGGAGAAAAGAAACATTAGTGGTAGGAAGTGACAGGCGAACTGAAATGTTAAGAATGGATCTATGAGAGCCAATATCACCTCAGGAAATGAAGTGGGAAGAGGTGGGGAGAATTTATTGAGGAGCAAAGCAAATGAGACGAGAGCCGGAACATTGCATTACCTCAGTTTCCTGGTGAAATGCTGAACTCAGTTCTTTTTATCAGAAGGAAGATTCCAGCTAACGGGAAAATACTGCCAAAGCTATAAAATGGAAAAATTAACCATTTGTCCCAGTAAACTTTCAAAAATATTACTGATTCAACATTTTAACAAAACATCGTCATAACGTTTTAATGACATAGATAGAATCATGCAATAGTAAAGGCACAGAAAGTGATCACTAGGCCTATCATGTCCACACCAACCAGCTACCCAGCGTAATCCCATTTCTTCCAGCATTTGGTCCATTGCTCTGCAGGTCATAATTACACATCCAGACACTTTGTAGGTGGGTTGAGGGTTTCTATCCCTCCTGTTCTTTCAGGCACTGAGTCTCAAACCCTACCACCGTCTGTGTAAAAAGCATTTTCCTCATGTCTCTTCTAATCCTTCAACCAATTACTTTGAATCTATGCCCCTAGTCACTGACCTTTCTGCTCAGGTAAATTGATCATTCCTATCTATCCAGATTCCTCACAACCTTGTACACTTCAATCAAAAAAACCCCAGGCCTCCTCTCTTCCAAGAAGAACAACTCCAGTTTTCTAGTTCTGAAGCACCCCTGCAAATCTCTTGTCTAGTGTTAATACATCCTTTCTATAAAGAGATGACGAGAACTATACACAGTGCTCAACATGCTATACACCTCTATGACTCTAAGTTGTGACCATACTAATGATTTATACAGTTCCAGCATAACCTCACTGTTCTTATTGTCTGTATCTTGCACAATATGTCAAATGGTTGCATATGCATTCTTAACCACTTTAGCAACTTGTCCTGCTACCTTCAAGGATCAAGGACATTTACTCCGAGATCCCTCATTTCTTTCATACTTCTTAGTATTGTCCAATTTATTGTGTATTCCTTTGCTTTGTTTGACTTTCTCAAATGCATCAGCTTGAAGATAACCTGAATTTCAAATTAGTGGCTAAAAAGTGTGAAGTCCATGAGGTATTATGAAAATAAGTTTAGATTTTCTGCATCATCCATATATTGCTCACATCCTTTCATAATTAATAAATTAGGAGAAAGTGAGGATTGCAGATGCTGGAGACCAGAGTTGAAAAATGTGGTGCTGGAAAAACACAGCAGGTCAGGCAGCATCTGAGGAGCAGGAGAATTGACATTTCGGGCATAAGCCCTTCTTCAGGAATGTGCCTCATTCCTGAAGAAGGGCTTATGCCCGAAACGTCGATTCTTCTGCTCTTCGGATGCTGCCTGGTCTGCTGTGTTTTTCCAGCACCACATTTTTCAACCAATAATTAATAAATTACATGAAATGTAGTGACTGATGTGAAGGCAAGCAACAGCTATGAGATCTATTGTGAGATAAATGATATTGGATGAGGGAAAATATTTGTGGAATTTCTTCCTTTCCACCTGATGCTTTGAGAATATCCCATCAACCAGCAGGATGCAAAGAGGCAGCATTCATTTAACACTGAACTAGAAGAGCAATGCATACTGAAATCTGGTGTGGGCCATGAACAAACAACTTTTTTTAAACCTATTCTTCTAATCAGTGTTCAGAGATGTTATCACACACCTCTGGAACATGTAGGACTTGAATCCAAGCCACCTGGTTCAGGAGTGGATCACTACCCACTGTGCAACAAGAGAGCTCAAACACCTTCTTAATCAAGGATGCAGTGCTACCAACGAAGCCAAGCTGACAACTTTATGTATGTGGTTTTCAGTTAGAAATTTCTAAGTGGCAATACAATGTAGTGAGTTCTTTAATCCTTTATGTTGCTGCTCTTGTTTAGTCTTGTGAGGCTGCATGGTGGCTCAGTGGTTAGCACTGCTGCCTCACAGCGCCAGGGACCTGGGTTTGATTGCTGCCTCGGGCAACTGTCTTTGTGCAGTTTGAACATTATCCCCATGTCTCCGTTGGTTTCCTCCCACAATCCAAAGATATGAGGTCAGGTGAATTGGCCATGCTAAATTACCCATAGTGTTAGGTGCATTAGTCAAGGGTAAATATAGGGTAGGGGAATGGGCCTGGGTGGGTTACTCTTCAGAGGGTCAGTGTGGACTTGTTGGGCTGAAGGGACTGTTTCCATACTGTAGGGAATGTAATCTAAGCACTGGCAAGTGTTTTATTCATTTTCGTTAGTTGACGTAATTAGCTATTACTGTGAATGGATAATATGGTCACCTGCTGGAGTAGTGTGATTAATCTGCACAATTAGGACTTTATTGGGAGTCGTGCTAAACAATACTTATGCTTGGACTTCTATGAGAAAAAACACCCATGTTTGAAGAAGTACTTTAAAGCTGCATAATTACTTTTACAGAGAACAGATACAAGTGTGTTTACTGCCTTCAGCTGGAGATAAAGCTAGTGAAATGTAAGAACCACTGTTGTGGAAAGTGACTGAAATCTCTCTGACACAGGCTGTAATGAAATTAGTATGTTGCATGGGACAGTAGCTGCATGTTTCTCGCTTGAGAGCAGCTTTGTCTTAATCCAGGGCTAGAATATAAACATATATATAAAATGAATGCTGGAAATCAGAAATAATAGCAAAGAATGCAAGAAATAGTCAGTGGTTCAAGCAACATCTTTGGAGAGGCAGTGATAGGTCAAAATGAAAGGGTTAGAATGATTGGTCCAATGACTGGTTCATGACTATGAACTCTCCCGTAAAAGCATGATGACTGCCTAATCACAGGATTTGCCAAGTGTTGTTATCAGATATTTAAAAATAAGTTCTAACATTTTCTCTATTGTTACATGCACTACTCTTGATACACTCAATAGTTTGCCCTGAAAACATGAAAATCCATAATGGTCCGAACAAAAAAAATCATGAACACTGCCTCTGACACCATTGTTTGTGTTTAACTAAACAAAATCTTGCATTTATATAACTTCTTCAACTGGGGAAAACACCCTTAAACATTTCAACAGAGGGGTGTATGATATAAGATGTATCATTTTATATATTAATATGATTTATTTTAGAATTTGGATTTTGAACGAGCATCAAGTAGGTTTTGGTCTATGTTATAAGGGGGCTTAATGATTAACTTATCAGTATTTCTGTAGTCATGGTTATTTGAAACCAGTATCAGAAAGAGTTCATGGAGTGCTAATAGGAATTTATTTGTATTGGGAGAGCTTTATGAACAGTGTACGCTAACTCTCAGTTAAAAGGATCAGGCATTTGTTATTTGCTTGAAGGAGACACCCATAGCTTGGAGAACATTTGGTTTCAATTTACAGAAGTTCTGGTTGAAGTTTAATATATGAAACAGTTCTCCCAGAGAAAATAATTAGTTTAGAACTTTTAGGAAATAGGTTACCCGATTGTAAGGGTTTTAGTGTAATAGTTCCATACTAGAAGTGTACAGTTAGAGTTGTAAAAGAGTTTTTTGAAGCTAAGAAAATTTAAGATCAGTTGTCTGAATACTTGAGGAGGAGGCTCTTGAGATGAGGAATTTAAGGTAACAGTTAAGTCAAACCTACAGATATATTATAGAAGGGAATTTGAGAATCTGGGAGCTTTTGGGACAGATGGCAGATAGTATTTTTGCTGTGTAGTTTGAAATCTTTTAATCTTTCAACTTGTGTTGTAGGTAATAGATTAGTTTATTATATTTCATCTTGTTTCTCTTGAATAATGAATATCTGTTTTATTGTTAAGATGAGATCTGCAGAATTGAGTGCTTGTGTTTCAGTGAAAAACCACTTCATTTTTTAAAAAAAATGATCTATAAAGCCAGAATTTTCTTTGGAATATGACTTCTCCGTCATAACAGATATTAGGAAGGATGATCAAACAAGTAGGTGAATGAGATGGATTTTATAGAAAGCCTTAAAGGGGTAAGTGGTAGAATGTAGGCCATGAGTTCCAAAGTGGCTGGCTCAAATTCTTTTCAGAAACTTTATCCTTCCAGAGCAATTTGAAATAAACTAAGTATTTGTCAGGTCCAAATGTGGCAGACTTTGGCCTGTGTGTTTGAATGCACCATACATTGTAAGTAGTTACATGATTGAGGTAGACATTATCCTGCCTCTGATTTTACATTCGCTCGCATGGTGAACAAGTGATTTGAGCCCTTTTTGCAAGGTGGCAAAAAGGCAAATTATTGAAGCTAACTGCTTCATGCTGCTGCTTTGCAAAGAAGTGATATGAAGTTAAAGGAATTGTTTGGCCCATCATGTGTGCATTGGGTATCCAAGTGAGCACCATGACTTAGTGCCATTCTCCTGTCTGTTCCCAATGTCGTTGTACATTGTTTATATTTAAATAGCCATGCAAAGACCTCTTCAATGTCTTAGTTGAATCTGCCTCCATCATATCTCAAAGCAGTGCATTTGAGACCAGAACCACTCTTTGTGTGAAAAAGTATTTTTCTTACATCAAATTTGCTTCTTTCACAAATCTCTTCAAACGTAAGGCCTCTCATTCTTGATTTTTCTAGAGGCATAAAAGCCCGGTGACCGACAAATTGTTACCAGCAGCATGAGTCCCTTCAGTTGTTCACAATAGGTAGAGCATATACTTGGTCAGCCAATGCTTGCAAAATTCGATAAAGGATATCAACAACATGCCGTTTTCAATGTTATAAGTGGAGCTATGTGGCACCTCCCCTTTCTCTTTTGTTTTACTTTTTCCCATGTGATTATAATCGGAATTCTTACTACAAGCAGTGTGAGTGCAAAAACTCATACGATTTAGCAATTCCTTCCCAATTCTGTTGCCTTGAACATAAGACTTGAGAGCCAAAGATAAACTGGTGTTTTCTATATTTAAAAATTTCATCGTCTTACTTTACACACATGCATCATCAATGTTGAGACCACCTGAATTGGAGAGAATTAGAGACTTTTCCTTTTTTGTGGGATAAACAATGTTGTGTTTTTGTATTCATTTTTTATTAGCTTTCCATTTTAATGCCTTATGTAGTACTTGCCACATTGTGAACTTTTTTTTTCTTGATTTTTATTCATTCATTAAGGAGATGGGACTTTGCTGACTGGGGCAGTATTTATTATTCACCCTTAGCTGCCCTTGGTGCTAGTGAACTACAGTTATGAAGCTGTGGCTGTACTGTACCTTTAAGAGAGTTAAAAGCTAGCAGAGCTACCTGACAGTACCAGGTGTTCTAAATAAGATACATGTAACATTAGGCCCAGCTACTGGGGTAGTTAGTGTAGCTGGTTGCCTGGAGACAAAAATAAATTTGAATTAGCCCAATCAGCTTAAATTAATATAAGACTGTGGAAAATTGAACGGTTGGGAGAGAACTGCCAAAAGACCAACAGATGTAGGCTGCTAGTCCGAACTCTCTGAGAGGTTCCAGTCTAGACAAGGAGTTTGCATAGAGAAAAACATTAGCACAGACCTGATGAGTAACTCTACAGAGGAAGATATAAAAATAAGATTCTCAAAGATCCATTCCGCCCTGGCAATGTTTTTCTACAACCTCTACCACTAGGGAGTAACCTGAACACAGGCATCAGCTGGTTTCGTAACGGTTTCTACCCTACTGTCGTTAGAATACTGAATGGACTCACAAACTCTTACCATTCACTTGTATAGTGTACCTGTGTTTTTATTTTTGCTACTGTTTACCTGTTATTTACTTAACTGTGTGATTTGCCTGTATTGCTCACAAGACAAAGCTTTTCACTGTGCCTTGGTACACATGACAACAAGTTCAATTCAAGATTTGATCGCTGGCTGGTTTTGAAATTTGATCTTTTGGTAAATCTTAATCAGGGGTTTTTTAGGACTAGTATTATAGAAGGGAAAGTAAAAGATAGGCTAGAGGAAGGAGTTGTAAATAGTTGTTAGTTAATTATTCTCTGTTATACTTTAAGAAATAAAGCTAAGTTTTACTTTAAATAGTTCTTGGCCTCTCAAATTTTCACAGATTACTGCACGGGATAAATCTTTTCTGTGTTATTGGTTTAAATTATGCAGGAGGGTTTACCCCGTATCGTAACACTACCTTCTCGAGCTATTATTGTTCATTTTCTGTAAGTACATTTACAATGCTGTTTGGGGGGAATTTCTAGGATGTTGATACAGTGACACTGAAGGAATGGCAAAGTATTTCCAAATCAGGACAGTGAATGATTATGGAGGGGAACTTTCGAATAGTGGTGTTCTCATGTATCTGGTACCTTTTCCTATGAAATGGTAGTGATTGTGAGTTTGGATGGTTCTGTGCAAGGAGCCTGGGTCACTTTTTTCATGTACTTTATAGATAGTACACACTGCTGCTCCTCTGCATGGCGGTGGAATGTGTGAATGTTTGTGGATGCATTGCCAGTCAAGTGGGCTACTTTGTCCTGGATGGTGTAAATCTTTTTGAACGTTGTTGAAACTTTACTGATCTAGGCAAGTGGGAAGTATTCTCGCATACTCCTGACTTGTGCCTTGTAACTATGGAACAAGCATTTGTGAAACAGTGAATTATTTGCTACAAGTTCCTAGCCTCTGATCTGCTCCTTAGTATGTATTTGTGTAGTCAGTCTAGTTCACTTTCTGGACATTGCTAATCCCAGGACATTGTTGAGCTTCCAGGGTCAGATAAACCTCTTGCATGTGCACTGTAAAGAATATTGTTGAAAATAAATTGTCTTAAAAAAAAGTTTCTGATTTTCTTATCTTGACTGACTGTTCCTGCCCTCCATCCCCCGCAACCTCTGATATAATAAAGGCTGCAGATCTTTCCCACTTCACTTCTGCATGCCTCTGACCCCCAAATCATTAGCCTCTCACCAGTCCTCAACCACTATGCAACAGTCCAATCTCCTGCTGTGCTTCATGTGTCATGGAATTAACCAAGGAAAAGCCTATCTCTGTGCTTGACTCTATTACTCTATAAATGCTCAAAGTTGACAGGTGAACAGCACTTATCAACTAGTGTGAACCAGCTGCCACAAGATTTTCATGTGCCACTGAATTAATGTTGAGGTAAGACTTTATTGAAAAAGGATTCCCATTGATGAACGTTCATAGAATGCAAATTTATTGCATATATGAACCCACCAAGGATCAACGTAATGATCAACATGTTGCAAACATGTTGTAAGCTTATGTTTTCATCTCAAGTTATTATGAAGAAAATCAGAATTTCGCTTCCTATCTAATTAAGTCTACCATACTCCCCATTTACCACTCTTGTAGGCTGCATAAAATACCCCCCTTCCCATAGTGTTCAACTTGATATGTGACTCTATGATTGGAAAACACTTGTCAAACAATCCTGTGTTGCTAAGGATATACAAATAGCCAAATTCCGATTCCCAATCAGGTTGATACTGTGATTTATGTTTACTAGATATTACATATATTTACTTGTATGCAGGGAGCTGTCCTCTCCAGAATTAAACAGGCATGTCCAGGTAATGTAAACTCAAGGTCTGGCATATCCTTCACTCTACCAAGCCAGAGACACAACTCTTAAACCTCAAACTATACTATGCCACGAGCAGCACTTTAGCTACAGAAGGTACCAACTCGGTGAAGTTACAGTGCAGGACTTTTATATATATGTTAGAATCATTTATTCTAGATTTTTGAAGGTTGAACAAGTTTTGTGTGGATCTTTGTGTCTGAAGGGGCTGAACAATTGACTTGTAGGTATTTTTGTATGCATGTTTTTCCTTTTAAAATGCAGTATTAGAGAGAGGTCTTCTAGGATTTGTTTACCTTGGGGAAATGTATGCAAGAAAAAAGGGCGGCACAGTGTTAGCACTGCTGCCTCATAGCGCCAGAGACCTGGGTTCAATTCTCACCTCAGGCGACCGAGTGTGTGGAGTTTGCACATTCTCCTCATGTCTGTGTGGGTTTCCTCTGGGTGTTTCGGTTTTCTCCCACAGTCCAAAAATGTGCAGGCTAGGTAAATTGGCCATGGTAAATTGCCAGTGGTGTTAGGTGTAGGGGAATGGGTCTGGATGGGTTGCGGGTCGGTGTGGACTTGTTGTGTCGAAGGGTCTGTTTCCATACTGTAAGTAATCAAAGTAAATAGCATAGACTTTCAGATAGAAGGCCCTGGAATTTTTTTGGGGCTTAGGGGAAACTCTAAAAAATGAAAGAAAAGTGAAAGAAAACTTTTCAGTTTCAGTTTAGGGATTTACAGAAGGCTTGGTTGAAGATGGATATTTTAAACAGTTGCTTTGGAGAAAACGAGGTAGTTTAGGACTATTAGCAAGGAGGTTACCTCAGTGTAAGGAGTTTTATTTAAAAGAAGTTTTTGGCTAAAACTCTGACAAAGTTATTGGATGATGAGAAATTCTAAGCTCAGTTGTATGAAGTCTCCAGGAAGGAACTATTGGATTTTCAAGATAGGGCATTGAAGCTGAAGTTAAATTAAGCCTTAAAGATGTGAAATTAAAGGGAATTCTCTCTGGTGTGAGTACTGTTAAGGACAGTGATTGGGATTAATGGGATAGTATTTTACCGTATGTTTTGAACTATTTAAACTTGTATGTAAATAGTTTGTTTTATTCTATTTTATCTCTATTTCTTTTGTGTAGTAAACATCTGTTTTCTAGTTAAAACCAAATCTATAGCATTACATGTTTGTGTTTCAGCGATAGACCACCTTGTTAAAATCAAAACAAACATATGAACTGTTAAGCCAGATTTCATTCTGGGATCTGACTTGTTCATTTATAACATTAGCTAAGATTAAAGCAATGTATAATAAATAGCTATATCAGTACATTGTAGTCAGAGCTAAGTGCAGCCAATAGACCAGCTCAGAGCTCTGGGAATGTGCCAGATCCAGCCCTCGATGGTGAAGTGTGATCAGAACATTAACAGGAGGAGGAGTGTCCATGAACATCCCCTTCCTCAATGCTGGCAGATCCCAGCATGTGAGTGAAAAAAAGCAAAAGGCTGAAGTATTTGCAACAATCTACAGCTACATGTGCCAGGGGACTTGTCCAATTCAACCTTCTCTTTAGATCCTCACCATCATGGATGTAAGACATCAGCTAATTCTATTCACTGAACATGTGGTGTCAAGAAGTGCTGAGCACATGGATACAGCAAAGTCTGGCCTTATAAGAACATAGCCGTAGCATGGAAATGGTTTATCTGAATCCAACTATACTTTCTAGTTAGGTTGTTCCAGTACACACACAATACTGCCACCTGACAAAACGGACATAGTAAATCATTTATACAAAAAGTAAGTCAAACATGATCTCTAGACGTCGGTAGAGTCTTGCTGAAAATATGGATGAAAGCACTGAACTCCAGCGGTGAGATGGAGGGTGAGTGCCACTTTAAAGAAACACTCACTCCTTCGTCAGTACACAGTGACAGCTGTATGTGTAACATCTACAGGATGCAGTGCAGACAAATAAGGGCAGCAGATGTATAGGAATATCACCACTTGCAAGTTTCCTTCAAATTACACATCATCCTGACTCGTAACTATATCATTACTGGGTTATAATCTTGGAACATACTGCCTAACAGCCATGCTGATGTACTTGACCATCAACTGTAGAGGTCACTGCCACTTTCTCCAGGCCAATTAAACACAGTCAATAAACTTCAGACTTGCTCTTTTCACATTCAATAAATGATGGTAAAAGTCATATATGTATATATATTATACATATATATGAATTACAAAAATGCTTCATTCTACACTTCTTCATCCAAAATAACAATTAAACTGTGTTCACATTTCCTGACTGTAAAATGCCTGTGGTTTCTTTGAATCTTCCAGCCTCTGACAGTTCCCTTTACACTGTCTACACTCCCTAGCATGGATGGGTGAGGGGACAAGCGGTTTATTTTTGACTGTGGTCTGAAATGTTCCCTTGGTTCATTTTCAAACCCTGTGATTCTCTTGTAGATTACTTCAATATTCTGAAGCTGGTGAATCAACACACCACAACAGAATACTCTATTTTGAAATCCTCAAAGTCCCTTTAATTTAGTTGTTCTGCGTATGTAAGCTGAACTCTCATCAAATAGATTTTAGCTGACCTGAATTAATATTTCCTGCTGATTACAGTCAGGTTACTTTCATAAACCCTTTTATTCATGTAATTTTCCAAAGCTCTTTTATGCTAACTTTGTAATGAATCAGAATAGTATTGACTTCTTAGAGCAAGTTGTCTGAATCTGTCTTGAATTAAAGTTAGGACAATTTTGAGAGCTTATTCTAATGAATTCCTTGTGGAGTTTTCAGTCTCATCTGAATCATTGAGCAGCTTTTGGATTTTTTAGTACAATGCCCTAGCAATAAGTCGTTGTACAAAACAGTATCAATCAGCTTCAGAGCTTCATGATGGAAATGCAGTGACTGTACTTGGTTAGTGGTTACCTCTTTGCCAGTTATTACTGTATAATTGCAATAACCTATATTAGATTATGAATAGGTTTAGAATACTGGAAAACAGGATAGGAGAGTCCAAAACTTAGAGGACATAGATTTAAAGAGGGAGGGGAAAGATGTAAAAGGGACCTAAGGGGCAACCTTTTTGCACAGAGGATGGTGCGTGTATGGAATGAAATGCCAGAGGAAGTGGTGGAGGCTGGTACAATTACAACATTTAAAAGACATCTTAATGGGTATATGAATAGGAAGAGTTTAGAGGTATATAGACAAAATTTTGGCAAATGGGACTAGATTAACTTAGGATATCTGGTCGGCATAGACGAGTTGGACCGAAGGGTCTGTTTCCGTGCTGCTCTATGACTCAATATTCCATGAATATTATTTAAGTATGCATGTGTCTTGCACTGAGCTATTTTCGAATATTTTCCGTATTCTTTTTTGCCAGATTTTTATACAAGATGAAAGTCCTTTGGTGGAGTTGAAGGACTACTGTACTTTTCAAGATTTAGCCAAATTGTGGTCAGACAATGGAAATGGGATTTTTTTTTCCTACGTGTTTACAGTGCAGGAAGTTGCAAGCCTCACTTCACTGAGGGTTTTGATTTCTAGCCAAAAGTCAGCTTTTGAATAATGCTGAAAAGACTCCAAAGTTCCATGTTACACTACTGAAATTTGAACTGGGTCTTGTGGTGCGCTGTTAGTATCTTATGAAGCAATTCAACTGAATCCGTCAAGTACACATGCATCAATTTTTTTAAACGATTTCATTCATGGGATATAGGCCTGCATTTATTGCCCATCTCTAATTGCCACAGCGAAGGCGGTGACCAATCCTCTTGTACCACTGCAATCCTTGAGGACACCCACAGTGCTGTTTGGAACGTAGGAACAGGAGTAGGCCATTCAGCAAGTCCAACCTGTCATTCAGTATGATCGTGGCTGATCAAACACTTCATCTCCATCACCCTATATGCCACTGGTAATCAGAAATCTATCAATCTCTACCTTAAATGTACTCAAGAGATGAAGCAAACACAGTTCTCTGATTAAAAAGATTTCTCCTCATCTTGAACTTAAATTATACCCGCTTTATTTTTAAATCATGCCTCCTGATTTTAGACTCGCCAACCAGGGGAAACATCTCACCTGCATTTACCCTGTTAATCCTTTATGACTCTTGTAAAATTCGATGAGGTCATGTCTCTATGACTCTATAATGCCCAATCTCTCTTCACAATATGGAAAAATTTTAAATTATGTTTGGGAGTGAAGTAGTTTGTTCTGAAGCAACAGTGTTAAGTTTGAGTAGAGAAATTTTGCAGGCATGAGAGTCAAAGTGGCTGAAGAGGATTGGGCAAATACATTTAGAGGCTTCACTAAAAATGAGCCATGAAATCAATATAAATCATGTAACCATTGCTGATTGTTGTTAAAAAAATCTTTAGGGAAGGAATTCTGCCATCCTCTCCTGGTCTGGCTTACATGTGACTCAAGACCACAAGAATATGGTTGACACTTAACTGTCCTCTGAAATGGCCCGAGCAAGGTACTCAGATCAATAGGCCATTAGGAATGGACAATGATGGTGCCCACACTCATGAATGAATAAAAAAAGAATCCCAGAGTGTTGAAGGAGGGAGCTATTGAGATAGTCAATGCATTAGTAGTCATCTTCTAAAATTCCTTAAATGATGTGTGCTGATTGGAAGCTTGCAAGTATCACCCTACTGTTTAATAAAGGACATCAGTAATAGGGCAAGTGCTATAAATTAGGATTATTGGATACTTGGATTATTAATATGATCTGATTAGGCTTAGTCAATATGGATCTGTGAATGGAAAATCATGTTTATAAATTTGTTGGAGTTTTTTGAGAATGTTACCAACAAAATTGATCAATAGGAGTTGATGGATGTAGTGTACTTGGATTTTCAGAACATTTTGATAAGGACCCCATTGGAGGTTTGTAAGCACAATTAAAGGATGTGGTTGAATGATTTGGAGGAAATTTACTGGCATCAGTTGAGGTTTGGCTACGGACAGAAAACAACATTAAGAGGTTATTCTTGTATTGCAGACTGTAACCAGTGGGGTACTGCAAGGATCAGTATTTGGGCTATGGTCTGTTCAAAATACACATCACCGCAATGGTTTGAATTTGGGGACCAAATGTAATACTTGTATGTTTTCAGATAATACAACAGTAAGCAGGGATGTGTGTTGAGAATAAGATATAAATGGTTGGGTAAGAACATGGCAAATGTAGTATAATGTGAATAAATATGAGATTATCCTCATGGGTACAGGGAATAGATGTGCAAATTGTTTCTTAAATGATAAGAGGTTAACAAATGCAGATGTGCAAGTGGACTTGAGTATCCTTGTCAAGTTACTGCAGGCACAGCAAGCTATTAGGAAGGCTTCTGGAATGTTAGCATTTATTCAAAGAGTATTTGAGTAGACAAATGTTGAAGACTTGCTTCAAATATATAGAAGCTTAGTCAGCCCGTACTTGGTGTATTGCGACCTATGGAGAGAGATTGAGCAACTGTACCTATATTCTCCAGAGTTTTGAAGAATGACAGAAATTGAATTGAAATCAACAAAATATTGCAAAGCGTAGGTGGGGTAGATGTAGGTTTCCTCTGATTGCAGAGCCTAGAATCAGGGCTCAATTTAAAAATAAAGGAATGTCCTTTAGGACATTCACTCAGAAGGTGGGAAATCTTCAGAATTCTGTACTGTAGCGGCTTGTGAAAGCTCAGTCTTTGGGTATATCTAAACTAAAGATTGTAAAATATTTCATTATCAGTGATAGATGGGATAATAGTTCCATTGTGAGTAAAAGTATTTTGTTTTCCATTAACAATGATCATATTAAATCGTACAGCAGACTTGGTAGTCTTAATGGCTTCCCTTATGTTTCTTGATATATTTTGTCTATCTTGTTTTGTTTATTTATCATATTGTGGTACATTGATAGATTTATCTAAAAAGACACAGTAGAATCTGTTATCTAATAAGGTCTGAAGGACCTAATGTTTAGACAAAGGCCTAATGGAACAAGAAAACAAGTCATAGAGTAACAGAGTCATAGACTCATACTGCAAGGAAACAGGCCCTTCAGGCCAACCAGTCCATGCCGAACATAATCGCAAACTAAACTAGTGCCACCTGCCTGCTGTTGCCCCATATCCCTCCAAACCTTTCCTATCCAAATGTCTTTTAAATGTTGTAATTGTACCCGCATCCACCACTTTCTGAGGAAGTTCTTTCCACATGCGAACCACTCAAAAGGGATAGATATTTTACAGTACTTAAGAGTTCATTCGGTGAAAATTGGTTGTATTAATATGGGAAGCTCGTCAATTTATGCAGTGTGGTTAACTGAATTAAAGCTCTCACTAAAAGTCTGGACTTGTTTAAAAATAGTTACTTTCTATTATTATGAAGGTGTAGGTGTGTACTGTACCTTTAAGAGAGAGAAGAAGCTGGCCAGGACTGACTGAAAGCACAGATTGTGCTGAACAATTTAAAAATGTAACATTTTATTGACACTAATAGTTGGTGATGTGTTGTTGTGGTAAAAAAACAAATTTACATTCGGCCAATCAGTTTAAATTATGGCCCAGAGACCAAATTCCAATCGAATTTACATTTTACTATTTGGCATGACATTAGATCAATGAAATGATCCGATGTTTTAGGGTATAAAACCAAACATTTTGAACAGTTGGGGGAGAACGGCAAAGAGTACTAACAAGTAAAGACTACCAGCAGAATAACTCTCTGAAAGAGACTTGTCCATAAGAAACTTGTGCAGCAGAAGACTGAAGATGACCTAGAGACATCTACAAAGAATGTTTGACATCTACAGATGACAACAGGGTTTGAAATTGATTTGCCATAAATTTAAGAGGGAATTTATTGGACCAGTATTGTAGAGTGGGAGGTAAAAGATAGGTTTAAGAGAAAGGAGTTGTAAATAGGTTTGTCTTATGTTATCTTTTGGACTTAAGGAATAAAATTGTTAATTTTTGCTTTAAATAGTGAGATCTAGGATGGTTCTTTACCTCTTGACATTTAACAGATTATGACGTGAGGTGAGCCTCTCTGTTTGTCGGGTTTAAATTAGCAGAACGGTTTACCCTGTGTCGTAACAGTATTGTACAGGTATTTTGGGATATAGTTCAGTCATTTGTGAGGATACAGTCTATTTGGAAAATTATTACTACAGAATGACACCATTTCCTGTGACTATCCAGATTTGTTACTAAGCAAACCTTAAACAAAAGGTAACTCTGTGTAACTTGAGAAATCATTGGTAGAAAGTTAAAATGTTTTTTACAAGGTGCCACAAAGTGCTGATCCACTGTATTTCAATCATTTCTGAACCACAATGAAGAAACACATGTTTAAGCTATCCTTCAGCCAAATGTTCTGCAAAACCTGCTAACATAGGGAGAATGGGTAAGAGAGAGCAGTCTTAAATTGTTATCTCTCAATATAGAGTCAACTTGTTAAACCTTCTAGTGGTAGTGGAGCTGAGGGTTGGATGGGATGGGGAAACTTCTACTATAAAGTTATGGAGTCTGAAGACTTGTTAATTTAGTTTGTTATAACGTTCACTTAAAATTTACAATAATTTGTATTCCAAAGTCATTATAGACTTGTTACTAGAGTTTGAAATGTTCAAGTAATATGATTCCAGACTTTTGCCTGTTGTGTGTTGTTCAGTTTATTTGTTGAAATTAATGTCACTCATTTGGTTTAAATTTCAGGCAAAATCCTGTTCAGAAGAAGCCATGTCAGGGATGTGGCCATGAAGAGACTGAAACCTATTGATGAATATTGCAGGGTAAGCATACTGTGTATGCAGGTACTCAGCAGGTTTAACAACGTTAATTTTTAGTTTTGCCAATGGGTTAATGATACGACCACCTATCCTGAGGGACTGCTGAAGAATAGTGATGCCAACTGCCTTTGAGTCATTCCAGAATTGCAGTTTATCTGCTGTACCTGGATCTATTCAACTGAATTGGAACTAATTCAGAGTCCCCATCCATACTTGTAGAATCAAGCTGCTCCATCATGCCTACAGAATAATAAAGGCTATGGACTGATGTTTTCCCTCCTGGTACTCAGTTAACTCATGCACAATGTCTAAAGTGTAGTCATTTGGAGCCACAGTTTTGAACATAGTTACCAATTAGTTACAAGTTTGAATTAAATGTTTAGAAGATGTTTTTGAAGATTTCATTTAATTTGACAGATTAATGATCACTTTGGCCACTAATGTTAGGGAAATTTAAATGACAATGTGTCGAATAATTTAATGAGTTTCTGAATGGGGTTCTTTATGAAGTGTTTGAGTGACTGATTGAGATGCTCAGGAAGTAAAAGCAATGATTTCCCAGAGTTATTTCCACTCATATCTCATGTATATAGTAGATACAAGTTGAGAAGACATGGGAGCACATTGCAGGTGCATGGAGGAGGCCTTGTAAGACCATAAGAATTAAGAACTGGAGTAGGCTGTTAAGCCTCTTGAGTTTGCTCTGCCATTTAATAGGATCATGGCTGATCCAATATTTCTTGCTCACTTCTCTTTGTGTTCCCCATAACCCTTGGTTCCCCTACTGATCAAGAACAGTCTATCTCAACGTTAACTATACACAAGGACTCTGCCCCCACAGCTCTCTGTACGAAGAAGTTCAAAAGATTCATAAGAGAAGAAATTCCTCCTCATCTCGATCTTAAATTGGTGCCCCTTTATTCTGAGACTATGTCCTCTGGTCCCAGGCATGAGGGGAAATATTCTCTCAGCACGTTTTCTGTCATGCTCCTTAAGAATCCAATATGTTGCAATGAAATCATCTCTCATTCTTCTAAACTTCAGTGAGTCGTGTCCCAACCTGTTTAGCCTTTACTCATAAGACAGTCCCTCTATATCAGTGATCATCCTTGTGAAACTTGTTTGAACTGGTTCAAATGAAATTATATCTTTTCTTAAATATGGGGAACAAAACTGCTCATGGTATTGCAGATCTGGTTTCACCAGCATGCTGTACATTTGCAGTAAGACTTTCCTGCTCTTGTACTCTAACCCCTGAAAATACGGACCATCATTCCATTAGCCTTCATGACTACTTGTTCTAATTTCAGTGCTTCATGTACATGTACCCGCAATTCCCTTTATGTTGTAACTTTCTACAGTTTTTCTCTATTTAAATAATATTATATACTTCCAACCTGAATAACTTCATACTTTCTCACATTACATTCCATTTGTCAATCTTCTGATCATTTACTTAATATTAATCTCTTTGCAAACTATTTGTATCTCTTTTGCAACCTGCCTTTCCACTTATTTTTGTGTGATCTGAAAATTTGACTCCAGTACATTCACTTCCTTCCTCCAAGTTATTAATATATGTTGTAAACAGTTGTGGTCCCAGCACTGATTCCTGTGGAACCTCACTGGTTACTGTTGTGGTTCTGTTCACCGAGCTGGGAATTTGTGTTGCAGACGTTTCGTCCCCTGTCTAGGTGACATCCTCAGTGCTTGGGAGCCTCCTGTGAAGCGCTTCTGTGATGTTTCCTCCGGCATTTATAGTGGCATCACAGACGCGCTTCACAGGAGGCTCCCAGGCACTGAGGATGTCACCTAGGCAGGGGACGAAACGTCTGGAACACAAATTTCCAGCTCGGCGAACAGAACCACAACAACGAGCACCCGAGCTACAAATCTTCTCACTGGTTACAGATTGCTAACTTGAAAAAGAATTCTTTATTTCCAGTCACTATTTCCTGCCCATTAACCAATTCTCTATCCATGCTAATTTCTACCTCTAACACTGTGGATCTTGTCTTATGGCTTAACGTTTTGTGAGCTATCTTATCTGGACATTTGGCCTTTTGCAGTCCAAATACAAGACATCTACAGCTCTATCCACCATGGTTGAGATTTCCTTGAAAAGTTCAAACAAATATTATAAACTAAATATTAATAAAAATAAATTAGAACAATTTCCCTTTCGTGAAGCCATGCTGACTCTGCTTGATTAGATTGTGATCTTCCAAATGTACCTGTATTACTTCTTTGATAATGGATTCCAGTACTTTTCCAAAAACCAATGTTAGATG
Source organism: Chiloscyllium plagiosum (assembly GCF_004010195.1). Classification (NCBI taxonomy): domain Eukaryota; kingdom Metazoa; phylum Chordata; class Chondrichthyes; order Orectolobiformes; family Hemiscylliidae; genus Chiloscyllium; species Chiloscyllium plagiosum. The sequence continues at coordinate 42,157,271 of NC_057731.1, read as the reverse complement.
AATTAGCCTATACTTACCTACTTTTTGCCTCCCTCCCTCCCTTTTTGATTTGCACATTTGCAATCTTCCAGTCCTGTGGTGCTTCTCCAGAACCCAAGGAGTTTTGGAAAATTACAACCAATGCATCTACTATCTCTGCAGCTAGCTTTTTTAGGATCCTAGGATGCAAGCCGTTAGGACCAGGGGACTTATCTGCCTTTAGCCTCATTAGTTTATCTAATTGCTACTTTCTCCTCCCCACCCCTACATTCTTTAGTATTAATAGGATGTTTGAAGTATCTTCCACTGTTAAGACTGATGTAAAATTTCTGTTTAACTCCTCTGAAATTTTCTTGTTCCCCATATCCATCCCCCAAGATTCATTTTCTAAGGGCCCTCTCTCTTCCTTTTTCTGTATTTAAAGAAGCTCTTATTGTCAGTTTTTGAATTGTGTTTTTTGTCCTCCTTTGCTAGATTCTGAATTTATCACAATCTTCAGGATGATCACTGACTTTGGCCTTTTTATATGCTTTTTCTTTTAAGTTAATACTCGCCTTAGCTTCCTTGGCTGTTTATCCTTCTTTTAGAATATTTACTCCATACAGAGATGTATTTTGCTAAGTGATGTGAATTACCTCCTTGCAGGTCTGCCACTGCTTTCTTTTTATTCTTCCTACTAATCTATCTGTCCAATTCACTTTAGCTAACTGTAGCCTAATATCATTATAATATTCTTAGTGTCAAACACTGTTGATTGCTGTAATGGTCATTAGATCATATTTATTCACTTTAATGTGCATTATCAATTCATTAACGTTGGTATGGATATTAGATGCTGTCACAAAGCTAGACCATTTCTTTTTAAAAAGCTGATCCTTGGCTCAAGGATAGTCTGCCCTAGATTTTTTCAGAGGGGTAATAAACCAGACCGGGCTCCAATCAGACTGGTTTGGTACAGAGATGCAAAGGATTTTGAGAGGATTTTTGTTTATATGTGAACTGGTGAGACTTCAGGCTGAAGTGGTCATGTTTTAGAAGTGACCTGTAGAATGAAAGGGGAGTAGTCAACTCTCAAGCTGAGCAGTTTAATTCAGTCCAGAACTGGTTGGGAGTTCAACAGTGAGCTATGTGGAAACTCTTTTCTGCCCTTCTAACTTCAACCTGTCAGCATCTGACCCTTTTTTGTACTGTGTTTTAAAGAAGGTTTGCTTATTGGAACTGTTGTGTATATACTTAAGTCTGGTTTGAATAGACTGAGTTCTGTGGGGGTTCTTCATTCTGGTCTTCGTGTTTCACTGTGTAATTTTGCGATTACGTTTTTTGTCTCGTTTAAACCTTTTAGTCAACCTCGCTAGCTTAATCCGGGTAATTTTCACTGTACACTTACTGGAACAAATTGCAAAGTTATGGTCTGGGCTGCCTGCTTAAGAATGTTTTGGGTGGTCTGGTCTAGTTCATAATGAATTCAGGTATAGAGCCATTTTGTTTCTTTTTCTTCTTTTTGTAGCATCTGGTTTTGACTTTTTTTTTCAGAAGGGGAGTCAGTGGCCTAGTAGTATTATCGCTAGATTATTAATGCAGAAACTTGGTGATTGGGGATCAAAGTTCGAATCTTACCATGGCAGATTGAATTTAATAATATCTGGAATTAAGAGTCTAATAATGACCATGACAATCTAATGATGACCACATCTGATTGTTGGAAAAGCCCATCTGGTTCACTAATGACCTTGAGAGAAGGAAACCGTTTTCCTCACTTGGTCTGGCCAATAAATGATTCCAGAATCACAGCAACGCCTGTCCTCTGAAATGACCTTGTAAGCCACTCAGCTGTAGCAGTAACTACAAAGTTGTAACAAAAAAATTAAAATGGACAGACCACCTGACATCAACCTGGGCACCAGAAACAACAATGCCAAGTACAGCCCTATCGACCTTGCAGAGTTCTCCCTTCCTAACATCTGGTGTCTAGTGCCAAGATAGGGAGAGCTGTCTCACAGACTAATCAAGCAATAGCCTGACATAGTCATACTCACATCATCATACTTTACAATGTTCCAGACACCAACAACACCACCATCCCTGGATATATCCTGTCCTATCCCAGGAATCAAATCCAGCAGAGGAGGCAGCATGGTAATCTACACTCAGGAAGTAGTTGCACTGATTACTTCAACAATGACTGTGGACCTTATGAAGACTTATCGCATCAGGTCAAAAGATGTGCAAGGAAACCTCCTGCTGATTACCATGTATCATCATCCCTCAGCTGATGAATCAGTACTCGTCCATGTTGAAGAACACATAGAGGAAGCACTAAGGGTGGCAAGAGCGCAGAATGTACTCCAGGTGGGGGAATTTCAATGTCCACTGCCAGAAGTGGCTTGGCAGCAACACTATTGATTGAGCTGGTCAGATCCTAAAGGACATAGTTGCTGTAATGTGAGTAACTGAACCAATAAGACAGAAAAGCATACGTGATCACCATCTCACCAATCTACCTGCTGCAGATGCATCTGTCTATGACAGTATGGATAAGATGGCCAGTGCATAGTCTTTGTGGAGCTGATGTCCCATGTTCGCTTTGATTATACCTTACATTATGTTGCAGGTTTTGAACAGATCTAGCAACTCAGACTGGGCATCCATGAGGGACTGTGTGCCATCTACAGCAGAATTGTACTCCAACACAGTATGTTTGCATATCTCCCACTCTACCATTACTCTCAAGCCAGGAGGTCAATCCTGGTTCAGTGGAGATGCTGAAGGGCATGTCAGGAGTAGAATCGAGCATCCCTAAAAATGAGTTGTCAATCTGGTAAAGCTACCAAACAGGATTACTTGCATACCAAACAGCATAATCAACAAGTGATAGAGCTAAGCAATCCCACAACCAATGATTAGATCTAAACTCTAAGTCCTGATCCAGTCGCAAATGGTGGTGGACAATTAAACAACTCACTGGAAGAGGAGACACCACAATTATTCCCATTCTTAATGATGGTGGAGCCCATAAGTCAGTGCAAGAAATAAAGCTCAAGTATTCGCAATAATCTTCAACCAGATGTGCGAAATGGATGATCCACCTCATCTTCCTCCAGTGGTCTCCATGCGTTAGAGATGCCAGTGTTCACCCACTCCACATAACATCAAGAAATGATTGGAAGCACTGAATACTGCAAAGGCTATAGATCCTGACAACATTCTGGTAATAGTACTGAAGACTTGTGTTCCAGAATTTACTGCATCTCTAGCTATTCCAATAGAGTTACAATACTGGCATCTACCCAACAATGTGGAAAATTGATCGCTCTTCTTGAGTGAACCCATGGAAATCGATTGGCTGGGATGAAGTCTCTGGGCCCGCAGCCAGATCCAGTGTGGACCAGTTGGAGGGAGTATTCACAGACGTCTTTAACCTCTCTGCTACAATCTGAAGTTCCCACCTACTTCAAGAAGACCACCATCATTCTGATGGCAAAGAAAAATAATGCAGTGTGCCTCAATGACTACTGCCGGTGACTCTGACCACTGTAATTATGACGTGCTTCGAGAGGTTAGTCATGGCCTGTCAAATTGCCTTAATCCTTTGCAATTTGCATACCACGCAACAGATACATAGCAGATGCCATCTCCCTGGCACTGCATTCATCCCTGCAACATCTGGATTATAAGGATACCTGCGTCAGGCTACTACTTATTGACTACTGTTCTGTCTTCAACGCCATAATTCCAAACAAACTCATATCTAAACTCTGAGAACTAGGTCTAGGTCTTGTCCCCCCCACCTCTGTAACTGGATCCTCGACTTCCTGACCCATACACCACAATCAGTAATAATAGGTGACAGCACCTCCTCCACCATAATCCTCAACTGATGCCCGACAAGGCTGTGTACTCAGCCCCTACTATACTCCTTATACACTCATGATTGTGTAGATAGATTCCGCCCCAATTCCATTTACAAGTTTGCTGATAACACCACCGTTTTTAGTTTGGATCTAAACAACGACAAGACAGAATACTGAAGAAAAGATTGAGTTCTTAATGGCATGGTGTAAAGACAACAATCTCTCCGCCAATGTCAGCAAAATTGCCAGGGGCTGGTCATTGTCTTAAGATACAGAGTGGACGGTAGACCCCTGCCTGCTTCAATGGTGCTGATGGTCAGGAGCATCAGGTTCCTGGGGGTGTTGATCACCAACAATCTGTCCTAGTCCACGCACCTCGATCAAGAAAGTGCCTCAATGTCTGTATTTTCTTAGGAGGCTAAGGAAATTCAGCATGTCTACAGAGACGCCTACCAATTTCTATAGATGCATCATAGAAAGCATCAGTGTAGCTTGACAACTTTTTTCCCAAGTCTGCAAGAATCTACGGAGAATCGTGAACACAGCCCAGTCTATTACAGAGACCAGCCTTCAATCCATTGATTGATTGCTTCTGTACTTCTCGCTGCCTCGGGAAAGCAACCAACATAATCAAAGACCCCTCACACCCTGGTTATACTCCCTTCTGCCTGAAGGAAGCAGGCGGAAGATATAAAAGTTTGAAAACGTGTGAATAGATTCAAGAACAGCTTATCCCATGCTGTTATCAGAATTCTGAATTGACCTCTCAAATAACAATTCTGATCCCTCCCACTGTGCACCTTCTCTGCAAGTGTAACACTATATTCTGCACTCTGTTCTGCTACTCTGATGCACTTTATATGGTAGAATCTGCCTGTATAACATGCAAAACAAAACTTTTCACTGTATATGGGTACATGTGACAACAATAAATCAATCAATCAATCTATCAAGGTATGTCCTGTGCACAAAAAGTAGGACAAATCCAACCCAGCTAATTACTGTTCCCATCAGTCTATTCTTGATCATCAGTAACATGATGGAAAGTATTATCAGCAGTGCTATCAAGCAACACCTGCTCAGCAACAACCTGCTCGCAGATGCCTAGTTTGAGTTCTACTAGGGCCATTCAGCTCTTGACCTCATTACATCCTTGGTTCAAACATGGACAAAAGAGCTGAATTCCAGATGTGAGGTGAGAGTGACAGCCCTTGACAACTAGTCTGCATTTGACCGAAAGTGACACCAAGGACCCCTAGCAAAACTGGAATCAATGGGAATCAAGGACAAAATTCTCTGCTGGTTGGAGTCATACCTGGCACTTAGGAAGATGGTTGTAATCTCAGCTCCAGGACATCTCTGTAAGGTTCCTTAGGGTACTGTCCTCGGCCCAAAATTCTCCATCAATGATCTTCCCTCTATCCTAAGGTCAGAAGTGGGATGTTCGTCAGTGATTGCACAATGTTCAACACAGTTCACAATGCCTCAGTTACTGAAGCAATCCATGCTTAAATGCATCAAGAGTGGACAATATTCAGGCTTGGGTTGAAAAATTGGCAAATATGCACTACACAAATGCCAGCAATGACTATCTCCAGTAAGACACAATCTAACTCATTTCGACTTGCCATGTACATACAGTGGCTATAAGAGCAAGTCAAAGACTAGGAGTACTGCAGTGAATAATGGCATCCAAGACAAAGCAGCCCACTTGATTGGCACCACATCCACAAACATCCGCTCCCTCCACGACTGACAGTCAGTAGCAGCAATATGCACTGTCTCCATGATGCACTGCAGAAATTCACCAAGGATCCTTAGCACTATTCGAACCCATGACCATTTCATCTCGAAGGACAAAGGCAGCGTGTAGATGGGAACATCACTACTTGCAAGCTCCCCTCCAAGTCACTCATTATCCTGACTTGAAATATGTCTCTATTCTTCACTGTCGCTGGGTCAAAATCCTGGAAATCCTCCCTAACAGAATTTTTGGTCCATCTACAGCACATGGACTGCAGTAGTTCAAGCAGGCAGCTTTTCAAGGACAATTATGGATGACATTAAATAATAGCCTAGTCATTGACACCCACTGTCCTATAAGTTTTTTTTTGTTTTTCCTATCATTTTCAGACCTTCAGTTTCCATATTGATATTTTGCTATCCTGCCTTGATTCTATCCGTTGATTTATTATGTTTACCTAGGCATAATCCTTCAGTTACCTTGTTTAGTTTAAAACCTTATTGTATTTCCTTAATTAGGCAGCTAGTAAGAATACCAGTATGTTTCTGATATAGACTGTCCCAACAGTAACAATATATAAATACTGTAATTACAAGAGCAGGTCAGAGGCTGGGAATTGTGTGCTGAATACTCAACTCCTGACTCCTCAAAACCTGTACATCATCTACAATAGAGTCATAGAGATGTACAGCATGGAAACAGACCCTCCGGTCCAATCCGTCCATGCCGACCAGATATCCCAACCCAAACTAGTCCCACCTGCCAGCATCCGGCCCATATCCCTCCAAACTCTTCCTTTTCATATACCCATCCAATTGCCTCTTAAATGTTGCAATTGTACCAGCCTCCACCACGTCCTCTGGCAGCTCATTCCATACACGTACCACCCTCTGTGTGAAAAAGTAGCCTCTTAGATCTGTTTTATATCTTTCCCCTCTCACCCTAAACCTATACCCTCTAGTTCTGGACACCCCAACCCCAGGGAAAAGACTTTGTCTATTTATCCTACCCATGCCCCTCATAATGTTGTAAACCACTATAAGGTCACTCCTCAGCCTCCGACGCTCCAGGAAAACAGCCCTAGCCTGTTCAGCCTCTCTCTGTAGCTCAGATCCTCCAACCCTGGCAACATCCTTGTAAATCTTTTCTGAACCCTTTCAAGTTTCACAGCGTCTTTCCGAAAGGAAGGAGACCAGAATTACACGTAATATTCCAACAGTGGCCTAACCAATGTCCTGTATAGCCACAACATGACCTCCCAACACCTGTACTCAATACTCTGACCAATAAAGGAAAGCATACCAAACGCCTTCTTCACTATCCTATCTACCTGCAACTCCACTTTCAAGGAGCTTTGAACCTGCACTCCAAGGTCCCTTTGTTCAGCAACACTCCCTTGGACCTTACCATTAAGTGTATAAATCCTGCTAAGATTTGCTTTCCCAAAATGCAGCACCTCGCATTTATCTGAATTATACTCCATCTGCCACTTCTCAGCCCATTGGCCCATCTGCTCCAGATCCTGTTATAAACTGAGGTAACCCTCTTCGCTGTCCACTACACCTCCAATTTTGGTGTCATCTGCAAACTTACTAACTATACCTCTTATGTCATTTATGTAAATGACAAAAAGTAGAGGTCCCAGCACCGATCCTTGTGGCACTCCACTGGTCACAGGCCTCCCGTCTGAAAAACAACCCTCCACCATTACCCTCTGTCTTCTACCTTTGAGCCAGTTCTGTATCCAAAGGGCTAGTTCTCCCTGTATTCCGTGAGATCTAACCTTGCTAATCGGTCTCCCATGGGGAACGCCTTACTGAGTCCATATAGATCACATCTACTGCTCTGCCCTCATCAATCTTCTTTGTTACTTCTTCAAAAACCTCAATCAAGTTTGTGAGACATGATTTCCCATGCACAAAGCCATGTTGACTATCCCGAAACAGTCCCTTGCCTTTCCAAATACATGTACATTCTGTCCCTCAGGATTCTCTCCAACAACTTGTCCACCGCTGAGGTGGGGCTCACTGGTCTATAGTTCTCTGGCTTGTCTTTACTGCCCTTCTTAAACAGTGGCACCATGTTTGCCAACCTCCAGTCTTCCAGCACCTCACCTGTGACTATCGATGATACAAGTATCTCAGCAAGAGGCCCAGCAATTATTTCTCTAGCTTCCCACAGAGTTCTAGGTTGCACCTGATCAGGTTCTGGGGATTTATCCACCTTTAACCGTTTCAAGACATCCAGCACTTCCTCCTCTGTAATCTGGACGTTTTGCAAGATGTCACCATCTATTTCCCTACAGTCTATATCTTCCATATCCTTTTCCACAGTAAATACTGATGCAAAATATTCATTTAGTATCTCCCCCCTTTTCTGTGGCTCTACACAAAGGCTGCCTTGCTGATCTTTGAGGGGCCCTATTCTGTCCCTAGTTACCCTTTTGTCCTTAATATATTTGTAAAAACCCTTTGGATTCTCCTTAATTCTAATTGCCAAAGCTATGTCATGTCCCCATTTTGCCCTCCTGATTTCCCTCTTAAGTAAGACACAAATCAGCAGAATAATGGAATATTCTTCACTTGCCTGGATGAGTGCAGCTTGAGCAATACTTAAGAATCTTGACACCATCCAGAGCAAAGCTTGATTGATGTCTTGATCACTTGATTGGCATCATATTCACTCCCTCCACTACCAATGCACAGTGATCGCAGTACATAGCATTTACTAGATGTACTGCAGTAACTCACCAAAGCTCCATCAACAATACCTTCCAAACATATTCAACCTCCACACCAGCAAAACAACAGATGTATTGGAGCACCACCATCTGCAAGTACTCCTCTAAGCCACACACTACCATTAATTGTCATTCCTTCACTGTCACTTGTTCAAATTCCTGAATTCCCTTCCTAATAACCCTGTGGGTATCCATACATAAAATGGATTGTAGTGGTTCAGGGAGGCACCTCACCTCACCACTTTCTCAAAGGCAGTTAGGAATGAGCAATAAAAGTTGATCTAGCCAGTGATTCCATTTCCCTTGTCAGAATGAAAAACACTTGGAAGGCTATCTGTCATCTGAAAAATAGGTGTTATGCGTTTCAATGTATAGGTTATTTGCTATAAAACAGGTTTTAATAAACTATTTTAATGTAGCCAGCTGTCTTGATGTGTTTTAAGAAGAAACCATAAGGTACATTAATATGCTTCTGGTGGGTTTGGTGTATGATTTTCCTACAAACAATTTAGAACAATCTGCCATTTAATGGCTGCTGACATGAAGCAGAGGTCACATCAAACGTGACTTTGAACTGTGTATGGAAGTTACAGGAAGAGGCAGAACTTTGCATTTTTGGCAGTAGACTGTTCTTCAGTGAATGGAAAGAGCATTTCATTATTTGTGTCCGCAAGACTGACCCAGATTTAACATGAAACAAATTTATGATTACTGGCTTTGTATATTAACAGTGCTGTACTGATCAGTAATGAATGGAGGAACAGAGAACCATGTCAATGACTGTTAGTAATTTGACAGTCTGCAGATTATTGATGAGGGAGGAGTATTACTGAGTCTCTAAACAAGCATTGCATTGTGCAGGCACTTATATCAATCCCATGCTTTATTTCCTGGCAGTGTTCTTCTGTGCTTAGATGTGTCACTTTCAGTATGAATAGTTCAGCAGAATTCACATTATGTCATAGTCTATATGAGTTAGAATTAAATGAAGCAAAAATTATGATAATTGTTTTGGGGATTTTATCAGTTTGTGTATTCTTTTCTGCATGGCGCAGTAGAATTTGAGTCTTTATGAGTAGGATACTTGTAACCCTTCCTCAATAACTGCGAAGTTTAACCAGTACATAGTTGAGTAGCTCAGAGTCATTGTGCCCCTGGGTGCACTCATGTGTTGATTTTTTTTTGCTGTCAACTATCTTTAGTAATACTGTAGTTGCCTTCCCTGTGTTCAAGCCACACAGAATTTAGCTGTTAAACAATGATATCAGCAGATGAACTAATTCACTGACTTCTGTTTTTAGATATTTTCTAAGTATCCTGTTCAGACATGTTATTACACACTTCTGAAGCAGATGGAACTTGAACCTGGGCTTTCTGGTCCAGAGGCAGGGATACTACCACCGCACTACAAAAGCTCTAGAACATTAGACTGCAGCTTTGGATTACAGGTCCAGTGACATCATCAACTTCACAGCCATTATCAATGTACCATCCTGCTACTTCTTTTTTTGTTTCCCTTTATTGGTAGATGTTAGGCATGGGTGACATTGGGTTCAGCTATGAAATCCCTGTGCTTTGATGGGCTGGTAAGTTTGTTTAAGCACACACATAGCTCAGAAAGGAATTAATGTCTTCAGCACAGTAATGGAAAAACAAACCAAAATTTGCATTTTTAAAATATGATTCCACATTCATTAGAATCTACAATATGCTACAGTTTCAATGATTAGAAAGAACAGCCTTTACAACTTCAGAAACTAGAAGCTTCTTGAAGGTCAGACTATATAATGTCCAACATTCTGAGCTGTCAATATGATATACTATAATGTAACAATGAATATTGACTCACTGAGTGAGAAATTCTAAATTAGTCTGCGACGCCCTTGACAATATACTGAAAAATACATGATTTGTGATTCCAAATTGCTTGCTACCATTTTTATGGCAGCAGGTGGCATGCCCTCTCTTTTTGGAGAGTGAATTCATGGTAGTAACATTTAAATCAGCGCAACGTAGATGGGCTTTGGAAATCTGGCTGTGAGGTTGAGGCAGGAGCGACAAAGCTCTACTAAGTCTTTCAAGGAAGTCTTTGATTAGCTTCTGCCTTCTGCTTTCATAGCTTCTCCCTCCTCCACTATAATCCTCCACCACCACATAATCCCTAACTCCCTCAATGACCTGTCTGTCCTCTTCCCACAATTGACCCTTCGCCCATCTCATCGCTTCATATTCTGTAAGGCCTGATATGTAACCTAGTCTCCATCTCATTTATGTGGACTAAACAAAGCAGGTGGCACAGTGATTCAGTGGTTAGCACTCCTGACTCACAGCACCAGGTACCCGGATTTGATTCCACCTCAGGTGACTGTCTGTGTGGAGTTTACATATTCTCCCATGGCAGCGTTGGTTTCCTCTGGGTACTACAGTTTCCTCCCACAATCCAGTGATGTGCGGGTTAGGTGGATTGGCCATGCTAAATTGCCAGTAGTAACTAGGGAAGTCCAGATTAGGTGGATTAGCAATGGGAAATGCAGGGTTACAGGGGTATTGTGGGGTGGATGGAGTTCTGGATGGGATGCACTTCAGAGGGTCGGTGTGGACTAAGTGGACCAAATGGCCTGCTTCTGCATTGCAACGTTCTATGATTCTAAAGGCTGTCTTTCTAACTTGGAATTAGATTTGACTGAGTACTTGTGAATAGAATCTAAAACTGATTATGATCACCTGCCATTGAGATCAACAGATCATCTGCATTCCAGGCGTTGTTGGGTGCATGAGCTGAAAAATGTGTTGCTGGAAAAGCGCAGCAGGTCAGGCAGCATCCAAGGAGCAGGAGAATCAATGTTTCGGGCATAAGCCCTTCTTGTTGGGTGCATATCTGTTTTTGGCCTCAGTGTAAATATTGACACCATTTACATGGTTAGTATGTTGTCCCAATTAACTAGATGCTGCATGTGACGTTCCATAGCTTTTCACAATATCTATAAATGCCAGAAATTGGTCACACACAATCATATTGAACAGTGGAACAGACATAAGGAGTCTTGAGGGCATAGTTCTGTACTTATTTGTTGTGTTCTTATATTAACTCACAATGCCAAGTGAAGTGGCACAATAATATAGTATCCTCAGCTGTCCATATCCTAAACTGTTAACTATGCTCCATAAACTTACATCTGTTTTACCTCCTATAAAAAACTCCTTCAAACCTACATCTTCAACCCAAACATTTTTTTTCTTTTTCCTTTCATGGGATGCAAGCGTCAATCGCCAGGCCAGCATTTGTGGCCCACTATGAATAGTCCTGAAACTCCAGAGCTTGCTAGGGACCACTTCAGAGAGTTATTAAGCATCAGGCACATTGCTATGGGTCTGGACTCACATGTAAGCCAGACTAGGTAAGGATGGCCAATTTCTTGTGCTAAAGGACATTTGTGAACCAGCTGGGTTTTTGCAACAATCAATGGTAACTTCATGGTCATGAATTTTCAATTTCAATTAGTTTGATTGAGTTTAGACTGAGTTTAAATTCCACCAGCTGACATGGCATTAGCATTAGCCTAGGCCTGTGGGTTAGTGTTCTGTGACATTACCACAATACAACTATCTCCCTCTGCTACCACTGTCACTGTCTGCCTCATTATGTGGCTTGATGTCAATCTCTATTTGTTAACATTCCCATGAAGAAGCTGGTGACTTTTGACTCTGTTAAATATGTTATAATAATGCAAGTTTTGTTCTCATAGATGAGAGCAAAAGTTACAAAGGGGCTTTGAAAGATTAGATGACTGGGCAAAACTGACAGATGGAGTTCAATGTGGAAAAGTCTGCAGTCATTTAATTTGGACCTCAAACTGAAAGATCAAAGCTTTGTTAAATTGCAAGAAACTAAGAATGATGATTGAACTTAAGTTATACATAGGAATAATACTGAAACCACTAAAAGTGAATCAACACCAACAATTTATAAAGTAACTTTAACATAAAAAAAAAACAAGAATTGTTATGAAACTAAATATGACACCTCAAGCCACATGAGATATATTAATTGACCAAAAGATTGTTAAAAAAGATTGGTTTTAAGGAGTGCCTTAAAATGGCAGAGATTTATGCAGAACTTAGGGCTTGGACAATGACAGACATAGCCATGCCAATTGGAACGATTAAAATTAACAGCGCTGATGGGGTTAGAATTAAATGAGTGCTGATATCTTGGAAGGTTGAGGTGTTGGAGGAGAGATACAGAATGGTAAAGCATTAGATGAATTTGAAAACAAATTTGACCATTTCAAAGTCAAGATGTTGCTTGATTGAGGACTGATATAAATCAGTGAGCAAAGAGATATTCAGTGAACTGAGCTCGGAACAAGTCAAGACATAGGCAGCAGAGTTTTGGATGACTTCAGATTTATGGAGGGTGGAATGTGAATGAGCACTTGGGTGTGTATTGGGGTAATTATGTCTAGAAGCGATGCGAAGGTATCAATGAGGATTATAGCAGTTGGTACAAGAGGCTAATGTCATGTTGGCCTTCATCTCATCATGGCTGGAGTACAGAGGTGTGGAAGTATGTTTCAGTTTATAAAGCTCGCTTAGACAACATTTGGAGAACTGTGCTCAGTTATAGACTCACACCTCAGGAAGAAAGTGCAGTGCAGAATCACTGGAATGATATCTGATAAAAGGCCTTAAATTATGAGTGGAGGCTGCATCTTCTTGAGTAGGCTTGCATCTTCTTGAGTATAAATGATTAGTGGGTGACCTAATTGAAGTTTTTAAGCTGATTACAGAATTGTTAGGTCAGAGAGAGTAAAACAATTTCATCTTATGGTAGATTCCTGAGGAAGACAGCATAACCTTAAATTTAGGCCATTCGGTGATAATGTTGGTTAGTTATTTTTCACATCAAAGGTAGTCGAAATCTAGAAAACTCTTACATAGAGCTTAATGCCAAAGAGCTGTTGTGAGTGGATGAATGTGTAATACTAAGACTGATAGATTTTTGTTTAGCAAAGGCTTTTAATGGCTGTGGAACCAAGATGAATGGATAGAGTTAAGGTACAGATTAGCTGAACACGACACCAGGTTATACTCCAGCTAATTGTCTGAGGAAGGAGTGGTGCTCCAAAAACTTGCAGTTTCACTAAACTTGTTGACTATAACCTGGTGATTTTTGGCTTTGTCCATTCCAGTCCAACACCTGCACCTCCACATCATAATTAAACTGAACAGAAATACAGGCTGGACAGACTCCACTCCTGTGATAGGGTTACAATTTAATCCTATTCCTTCACCACTCCTGATCCATAATTCCCAAGGTTTTTCACCACTTTTTATTCATTTTACTTTTGAGCCTTTTGTGGTCTAATCAACAGATATCGAAAGCCAAACTAAAAGTAAATAACAACCAAATTCTGGAGAAACTTAGCAGGTCAGGCAACATCTGTGGAAAGGGAAAGGACATAAGTCATATTCAACTTTTTCTGTTTTACACTACACACCTGCTGAGTATTCTAGCACATTATTTTGGATTTCTAGCATCTGCAGTATTTTGTCCAGCAACTACTGAATGTTAAACTATAATCCTGGTTCTGTAGTTCAAATTTTTTTAAAAAGTTAGCTACATTGCTGTGCTCAGAGCAGACCATTTGCTCCAGGTTTACACCACTTGTTTTCAAAAGAAACATGAAAGAACAAATCTGTCTTAAAGGCATAGTGTCAGTTCTCTTGATAAACCAGCAAATGTTATATACCTCAAATTCACTGATCGACTGTGATATCCAACTACAGAGGAAGCTCAATTATCCGGCATTCGATTAACCAAATTTTGGATTGTCCGGTCAAGATCACAAGGTCCCGATACTTGGCTAACAAGGTTGTACGGCATTTGATCATCTGGCATTCGATTAACTGACTGAAATATTGCCTGCTCGTGACCTTGGATAATCGAGGTGCCTCTGTATTTATGTTGTAAATAAAGTGTAACAGTTATGTGAATATCCCTGTATTACATTTCTATTACTTACTGTGTGCTTTTACATTGATTTTAGGAGGTGTGTTGATGTTTTTACATAGATTTTCTGAGGGATGTTGATGTCTTGAAGCTTCACTTGGTCAGGGTTAATGTGTTTATGTGTGCCTCTTGATTGTGTGGAATATTTGATCAACCTGCACACTCTTGGTCCCATAGATGCTGGTAAATAAAAAGTCTGCTGCAGTTAAAATACCATAAAGTTCGGCCTTTTGTGTTTAGGTGGAGGACGTTGTGGCTCATTCAAAACTGGATTTGGGATAAACCATTGATAACATGGAGCAGTCATGGAATAATGAGATGGTGAAGCATTTCATCTGGGAACCATTGGTGTAAATGTGCATAAATAAAAGTGAAATACTCTGGAGATTGGAAATTTGAAATCAAAACAGAAATTGCTGGAGAAACTCAGCATGTCTGACAACATTATGGAGAAAGAAACTGCGATAATGATTTGAGTCCAATGTAACTTTTTCAGAACTCAAATATAGAATAAATTGCCGCAGGCATTAATGTGGAAACTGATCTCATGCCTGTCCGTGATATTGTGACAAATCATTGGGAAAGATGACTCAAGAAATAAAAACAAAGAATGTCACTCCTCACTACTGCAAATGGAGCCCCATTATTCTTGGAGTCATCATACAACTTAAAACTTTATCAAAGTATAGAAAATGCCCAGTTACCTATTGGATAGACAGATTAACAGAAAGCACAGATAAGGTTTCTAAACTTAGCAAGA
This sequence comes from Chiloscyllium plagiosum, assembly GCF_004010195.1. Taxonomy (NCBI): domain Eukaryota; kingdom Metazoa; phylum Chordata; class Chondrichthyes; order Orectolobiformes; family Hemiscylliidae; genus Chiloscyllium; species Chiloscyllium plagiosum. The sequence goes on along the minus strand of NC_057731.1, from coordinate 42,142,184 downwards.
ACATTAGAAATGAAGAGATTTTAATGACACATAAACAACAATAACTGTTGATATATCACTAATAGTTAAGACTCGAACTCCATTCTTAAACTTCTCTATGCACTCATACAGACACGGATAGACAAGAAATGTAGTGGTTTGGGTTAAGGGAGAAAAATGCAAGGGAACAGTTCAGTAGCACTAGTACCAGTTCTCAGGATTTGATGGAGTGTATCTTTTGTTTCCTAAGTCCTTCAGATTGCTGATCTTCTCCTTCAGGTTTTCTCACTTCATCACAGAAGGCATAGAGTGACTGTTTTATAAATTATAAAGTCCCAGACTTGTTTGTTAAAAGCAATAGCTAACAGCAACTGATAGGAGAAAATAAACTGACTTTCTTGAGGCCTGCACCCACGCGCACATGCGCGTGCAAACACACACACACACCATCTGCCACAGTTTTGTTCACACCCACACACTAGTAGCCAATCATATAGTTGTTGTCAGGCTGATGACTTTTGGTACCCATAACTCTACATAACTCCACAAATCAATCAACACTCTGTTAACGGGTTGAATGTCACTTTGTGCACAGACACCAGGGGGTCAGCCCATCTACAAAAGCTTCCCCCATTGTTTGAACAAAGTAACAGTGTAAACACAAGTTACAATGGGTTTCAGTAACTTGCTTGCTAAAAGTTCAGCAGTTCCTTCCTCAGTCCTTTATTGTGAAACACTCCTTTCCTAATTGAGTCTACAATGAAAAAAGAAATAAAATAAAATGATAGTCTTTACAGCTCAGCAGATCAGGGCAGTATCTAGTTAGAGAAACATGTTTATATTTTAGTGTTACTAATCTTCGTTAGAACCAAAAGAGTATTCTCTGTTTGAACTTAGGGCAAAAACCTACATATATATAGATAAATGGAAATACTGTACCTGAGGAAAGGGGTGGGATGATGGTGGGCACAAAAAGAGAAATGGGGCTCGCTAAAACACAGAGCCAAAAATATTTATTATTAAGTTATCATTAGTAAATTTATTAGTAAGAGTATTTTTAAAATGTTCTAAAATCATAAAATGTAACACAGACTTCAGCTTTAATCAATAAAATAAAAGATATATGTTTTGCCTTTTTCACAAAAAATTTAATTTGAATTCTGCTTAATAATGAAACATGTATAGTATCCATATTTGTAATAAAATTAGAAAATGCTGCAGAAACTCAGCAGATCTGACAGCTTCTGTGGCGAGTAAAGCAGATTTAATGTTTTGAGTCCAATATGACTCTTCTTCTGAACTGATCCATGTTTATAATGTTATTAAAATTTTTGTGTGCTTATGTATTGGTTTTTCCTTAGTGTGTAACATTCCTTTTTTAATCCGCTCTAGTCTCTGGTCCGACTGCCTCCTCTAATCTCGCAATGTGATGAAGTACTCCGGTTTTTTGAGCCTCGCCCAGAGGATTTGAATCCACCAAAGGAGTGAGTACCTAGCAGAACGTTAATGAACCTCAGTGAGCCTAAGCTGGGTATGCTGAAGGTTGAATGTAAAGTGAAGTCTCTGCTATAGTCTGGTGCTAAACCAACATGACAATATTCCAGCAAGGCCAGAGATTAGAAACTGGACAAGTTTTGGAAAGATGGAAGATGGATGGAAAAATTGGAAAAAGAATACTTACATCATTAAGACCCCCCTTTTTTTCCAGGATCCTGCCAAACATCCAAACAAAACCTTCAGTATCTGCACCCACCATTGAATCTTGTCATTTCCCATGTGAGGCAAAAGCAAAATAGAAACTCCTAGAATAATGACCATTATTGGAAATGCCCTCTCAACTCCTACCACCACCACCCTGCCCCATGGTACCACTCACCACCATCACAAAAAATTTTTTAAAATTGATGAGCTTGTAGAATATATGGATTTAACTCCAAGGGATGTTAATAGATTCAGAGTCATTTGGAGCCTTGGTGTAAACATTGGATTAATGAACTTTGAAAAGGACCTGGTGGTTTCAGAAGTACTACAATGTTTATGGAACATTAATGGGAGAACAGGTTACATGGGACAAAAAGTCATACACTTGTATGAATTAGAAGAAGTATTGCTCCTTTGAGCCATGAGAGAATAATCACATATAAACCCCAATTAAAGTGGCAGTGTCCGAGAGGCCTTTTCCTTCTCTGGATTCTGCCCATCTAGCATCTGCATTAATTATTTCCTGGATGAAATAAAATTCTGCTGTGGTAAGTATATTGCCAATGCACATAGGTGGCTCAAGTTGCAGGTGGAAGAGGAATCAGGATGCTACCAGGAGGTTGATGAAGATTGTGGGTGTGTGGGAAATGCCAAGGGTGACATTGACTAAATATTGTACCCTGAGGTTTCCCTGAGGCTTTGGGTTCTAGCATATGGGAGAGTTTTGCAAGTTAATATGGGACTGCTGCTAGCATAACAACAACTCTGTGGTAAATATCGCTAAACGACGGAAGGCTACTCTGGCAGATCAGGAGCTTTCAGTTGTTTTCTCATGGGATGTGGGCATTTCTGGCTAGGCCAGCATTTATTTCCAATCCCTATTTGTTTTGGAGAAGTTGGTGGTGAGCTGCCTTCTTCAACTGCTGTGGTTCTTGTGGTGTAGGTAACCACAATATATTGGGAAGTTCCAGGATTTCCACCAAAAGTGAAGTAATGATGGCATAGCTCCATTAAGATGAGTAGCAACTTGGAGTGGAATTTGCTGGTGGTGGTGTTCCAATGCACCTGCTCACCTTATCCTTCGAGATGATATATTGAAGGGGTTGTACCAATGTCAGGTGATGCCATTTTTGATTAAATAACACCTCAGCTACATTCCAGAGGCTTATGAATCAAGTCCCAGAGTCTTATGAATCAAATCATAACTGGCGTTTGTAACCGTTTTGTGTATTTGGATCATGTTGCTCTTTATGGTAGCATTTGGGAAGAGCATATAAGACAAATCAAAGACTTGTTTGAGCAATTATAGTTGGCTGGTTTTGTGATGAAATTAGCTAAAAATGAATTTATGAATGCAAGAGTGACTTAATGGGACATGTGGTTTGACAAGGACACCTGTTAACCACTCTCTTAACCTATCTATATTCTATAGTGATTGTAATGAGTGGACCTCATAGAATATGAGTTCACTAATTGGGGCTGTCAATCAGGTCCAATCAGAGAGCCCTGGCTGACAGCTTAAAAAACAGGAGAGTCAGATGTTCTGCTCACTTTGAGAGATGGCTTTTAGAAAGATGGATCACTGTTAAGGACTTGCCATGTGTAAATAAAGGATGACTTAGTGACTGGATACTGGTTTCCGCAAGCAGCTCTCCCACATTTGTGGGAATGGCCGGGTAAGTCCTGGTCTGAGTTATACATCAACTATGCAAGTCCTTTCATAGGCTCCACTGTACATTTATGAGGGAGAGACAGAGAATTGGAGGTGTTGCTCCAGCCATTTAACAACTTACAGCTGTAGCCAGAAGGCTTTGGAAATCAGAAGACTTTGGTTGAATCGCAGGAAAGTATCGTAATTTGCATGAGCTTCATACTTCGCAATTAATACAAGTGCAGTCAGGCCCTCCCCAATGGCTTGCTTGCTTGCTTGAGTATTATATTAAGTAGAAATCATGAAACCCTAACCTTGGCTGTTCATTGCCCACTGAACTGCAGCAGAATTCTGTTCAACTCATTGGTAGCAGGCAGAGTCTGGTGGATAGTAAGAGGTGATGGTGAAAGGAATTAGGGACATGGTTCAAATGCTCCCACTTCTCACCTGTCACCCCCCCCCCCTCACTTAAAGTGTGTTCCTTTCTGAAAACAGTCTTGCATTATGTGTTGATATTTCAGCTGTTAGGAATAACCATGCACCTTGTTCTGAATGTTTGTGTTTTCTCTTTCATTGACCATGTAATCTTGGCCTCTTAGATATACATATGCTTCCACCTAGTGGCTGTTCACATTCTGCTGCATCATGTAATACTGATGACATTTAAATGGTCATATTATACCAGAGCTGCACCTGCATACTGGTGGAAATTCTGTGAAGGGATTTCATGTTTCTGTTTTTATCAAAAAGGGACTTCATGTTTTTGTTTCATCTGTTCTGGAGATAGTGATGCATAGAGGTCAACAGCATAGAAAAGGGCCCTTCAACCTATTGAAGTTGTGCTGATCAAAAAACAACCACCTAACTACTCTAATCCCATTTGCCTTCACTTGGCCCATAGCCTTGTATGCTCTGGTATCACAAGTGTACATCTAAATACTTCTTAAATGTTAAGAGGGTTTTGCTTCAGCCGCTATTACAGGCAGTTTTCCAGAGTCCCACGAGCCTCTTGGTGACAAATAGTTTCTTTCCATCTGTGATGTAAATCTTATACCCCTTACCTTAAATCTATGCCCCTGGTCATTGATCCGTCCACCAAGGGAAAAGGTTTATTCCCATCTACCCTGTTTATGCCCTCATAATTTTATACATCACAATCATGCCCACTCTTGTCTCCTCTGCTCCAAGGAAAGCAGCCCCGGTCTCTCCAATCTCTCCTCATAACTAAAACTTTTGAGGCCAGGCAACATCCTGATAAATTCCCTCTGCACCTTCTCCAGCGCAGTCACATCCCTCCACAAGATGTGGATTCCACACCATGGCTGAACTTATAAAGTTCCAGCATTACCTCCCTGCTCTTAAACTCTGTGCGTTGGCTAATAAAGTATCCTACATGCCTTTTTATCCACTTTATCCACCTATCTTGCTACTTTAAAGGACTGGTGGGTATGCACACCAAGGACCCTCTGCTCCTCAATGCTTCCCGGGGTCCTATTGTTCATCGTGTATTCGCTTGTCTTGTTTGTCCTGTCCAGGTGCATCACCTCACAGATATTCAGATTGAATTCCGTCTGTCACTGATAACCCATCTGAGCAATCCATCTATATCGTCTTGTAATCTAAGGCTAAGCTTCTTACTATTTATCATTCCACCAACCTTTATATTATCCACAGACTTCCTGATAAACCCTCCAACATTCATGTCTAAATCATTTATATGTAACATAAATGGCAAGGGCCCTAACATTGATCTCTGTAGAACCTTACTAGACATGGGCTTTTAATCACAAAAACACCCTGTGACCATCGCCCTCTGCTTCCTGCCGCTCACCCAATTCTGTATCCAATTTGGCAAACTTCCCCTGACCTTTCGTATTAGTTTTCCATGTGGATCCCTTTGAAAAGCCTTGTTGAAGTCCAAGTAGACTATGTCAAATACATTGATCTCATCTATACACCTGCTTACCTTTTTGAAAGATTCGATCAAGTTGGTCAGACATAGTCACTCCTTAACAAAACCATGTTGACTATTCTTGATTAATCTCTGTGTCTTTTATTTTTATTAATTTTGTCCCTCAAATTGCTTCCAATAGATTTAGACAAGTTAGACAATTTCATGCATTCTCTTGTCTTTGGATCACTGCAGTTCTAACAGAGCTCTGATGTCAAGGAAGCATGTGACTTAGAGAATATGCAGCTAATGCCTTTTGCTGATCCACGATATCACTGCTGTTGTCCTTCTGAATTATAGTGATTGTAGATGTGAAAATAAACAGGATATTGTAGAATGCCCTTAATTAGTTGGTATCTACTACATGCAAAGTGTCCTGCTCGTCAATGTTGAGTTTTGTGGTAGAAGTGCTGATTTAGTGAACTACTGTCATCTTGGATGGTGTTGAGTTTTTGGTGTGCTGTTGTATCATATTCAGATAAATGGAGATTGTTCATCATATTTTCATCTTGGACCTTGTGATGGAGAAACTCTGGAGTCAAGAAGGGAGCCTCTCAACACAGGATGCTCAGCTCCTTAAAGCCACTGAGATAATATTGCTGATTCAGAAACATTTTAATCAATTGTCATTTAAAAAGGCTGATAATTTCCATCTCCAATTTTACTGGCATATCTTCTGCATCATATGGATTGGTAATGTCTGCAATGAAGCAGTTCTTTGTAAGGCAAATATGTTTGCAGAAGTTAAGAAAAGAAGACATTGTTGTCTCAGGCATGTGTGTAGGATAGAAAGTGACCACATCTCCAAGGATATGATATACAAGGAGGGCTTCTGTTCCAAGAAACCTGCAGTGCTCGCAAAGCTTTGTAACAAGGATTCTATGAAAAGAGACATGAACATGCCTACCTGTTGGAGTAAGTGATAGCCTATTGCTGGTTGAGAGGAACTTTGAAAGGGAGGGGTTGAATTTGGTTAGAGTCATAGAGTCATAGAGACGTACAGCACGGAAACAGGCCCTTTGGTCCAACTTGTCCATGCCGACTAGCTTTCCCAACCCAATCTAGTCCCACCTGCCAGCACCCGGCCCATATCCCTCCAAGCCCTTCCTATTCATATACCCATCCAGATGCCTTTTAAATGTTGCAATTGTACTAGCCTCCACGACTTCCTCTGGCAGCTCATTCCATACATATACCACCCCCTGCATGAAAAAGTTGCCCCTTAGGTCTCTTTTATATCTTTCCCCTCTCATCCTAAATCTATGTTTTCTAGTTCTGGACTCCCCGACCTCGGGGAAAAGACTTTGTCTATTTATCGTATCCATGCCCCTCATAATTTTGTAACCTCCATTAGGTCACCCCTCAGCCTCCAACGCTCCAGGGAAAGCAGCCCCAGCCTGTTCAGCCTCTCCCTATAGCTCAAATCCTCCACCATGGCAACATCCTTGTAAATCTTTTCTGAACCCTTTCAAGTTTCACAGCATCTTTCCGAAAGGAAGGAGACCAGAATTGCACGCAATATTCCAACAATGGCCTAACCAGTGTCCTGTACAGCTGCAACGTGACCTCCCAAATCCTGTATTCCTGTTGCAGTCCATGTTGGAGCAAAATAGGTAGGAACAGGGAGGAAATCCTGCTGAAAAAATATCAGATGTTTTATCTGATTGTTGGAGTGATTGGGGTCTGATTGTAATTCAGGTGTCTCTACTGTTTTCCATGTTCATTCTAACAAGAACCTGTCAGTTACAGACATTATCCTTACGTAGTGAGAGTTCAGCACAAGTTCGGAGAGCCTCCTCCTCCATGAGACCACTCTTTAGTCCTCTTGTAGGCATGTGATCCTACATTTCCATCACATCAAAATTATCTTAGACTCATTATGTTCAACCCAGTTGTCCACATTGTGCAATTTGGCATAGGAGTAGAAATATCAAGACAATTGACATATGGCTAAAAGGAGTGGTATGGGAAAGAGAGTTCATTTTCATGCAGTACTGGCACCGCAGCTGGGACATGATGGAACTGAACTGATGGGGCTAGTTTCACCTGAACCTGACTGACAGAGCTGAGTAGAAAGTGAGGTCTGCAGATGCTGGAGATCAGAGATGGAAATGTGTTGCTGGAAAGGCGCAGCAGGTCAGGCAGCATCTAGGGAACAGGAGAATCGACGTTTCGGGCATTAGCCCTTCTTCAGGAATGAGGAAAGTTGGTCCAGCAGGCTAAGATAAAAGATAGGGAGGAGGGACTTG
>NC_057731.1:42095895-42134203 GCF_004010195.1 Chiloscyllium plagiosum | reverse complement strand
AGTGACGGCGGGTGATGCGCTGTACATGGAGATTGGTGGGGTGTTAGGTGAGGACCAGTGGGGTTCTGTCCTGATGGCTGTTGGAGGGGCGGGGCTCAAGGGCGGAGGAGCGGGAAGTGGAGGAGATGCTGTGGAGGGCATTGTCGACCACGTTGGGGGGGAAATTGCGGTCCTTGAAGAAGGAGGCCATCTGTGTTGTGCGTTTTTGGAACTGGTCCTCCTGGGAGCAGATGCGGCGGAGTCGAAGGAATTGGGAGAATGGGATGGCGTTTTTACAGGGGGCAGGATGGGAGGAGGTGTAGTCCAGGTAGCTGTGGGAGTCGGTCGGTTTGTAGTAGATGTCCGTGTTGATATGGTCGCCTGAGATAGAAATAGAAAGGTCGAGGAAGGGGAGGGAGGAATCTGAGACTGTGCAGGTGAATTTGAGGTCGGGGTGGAAGGTGTTGGTGAAGTGGATGAACTGTTCAACCTCCTCGTGGGAGCACGAGGCGGCGCCGAGTTGACAGAGCTGAGTCCCAGCAGAAAGGTTAAATAAGGCAAAGACTTTAAACTAGAAGCTTAACAATCTAATTAAATGGAACAGGACCAGAGAACATAGATAAAACGAAAGTAAGAGAGGACATTTATAACAAGACAATAAATAGAGTTGAATGGGAGTTTAAAAAAATTGGTTAACATTAAGTGACAGGAAATCATGACTGAACAGGGCATTGTTGACTCCCTGATCATTGGGCACATAAGGCAGGGCATCTCACAGAGAAGTGCAGTCTGGGGTCAGAATGTGCATTCTTTTCTTTCCTTCGCTGCTGACCTTCTACATTAGTATTAAGAGTCAAAACTCAAATTGTGTGCAGCTTGATGGCAAGTTGTTGCCATTCTGAATTATTGGTAGCAAGCTCCTGCCAGTCATTAATGTCAATTAGTGCTTCAAGGAGAATCTTAGATTATATTTTAATCTTAGATTATATTAGAATGTTGGCCATTTGAAAGTTGAGAGAGCAGGACCTGGCAGGGGAGACAGGTTTCAGCATCTGAGTACAATGTCAAGTCCATCAAAGATAATTTTGTAGAAATTTTACCTGAAGTCATCCTCAAAAAGAATGCTAGCATTTGTTTGACAATCCATCCATTGAATCTGAAAGATTAGGCAGAGGCATTGCTGATGGAATTTTTTTATTGCTGGTGTGCGTTGTAGAAACATAGGACGTGGGAGCAGGAGTAGGCCATTTGGTCCTTCAAGCCTGGAACACCTTCCAGTAAAATCACAGCTAATCTAGTTGTGGTCTTGTCTTCACTTTCCTGTCTGACCACCCACCCCACAGAGTCTTGACTTCATTATCTAGGAGATATCTATCTAACTCATTGGTGAATAAATTTAAAATACCAGCCTCCACTACCTTCTGGGGAAGAGAATTTTACATGCTAATTACCCTTTGAGAGAAAAAATAGTCTCCTCATCTTGTCTATTCTCTTTAAATCTCACTTAAGGAGACCTTTTATTCTTGAACCATGTTCTGCAGTTTTAGCCTTCCTCACATAGGAAACATCCACTTGGTATCTATCCTACTCAATCCCTCAGGCTCTTATAGGTTTCAATGAGATCACCCCTCATTCTTCTAAACTCAAATGGGTAAAGGCCCAGCCTGCACAACCTTTCTTTGTAAGATAAGCTCTTCGTCCCAGGAATGAGTTGAGTGAACCTTCTCTGAACTCCTTCTAAAGCAAATATATCTTGTTTTCAAATAAGGAGACTAAAACGTGCACAGTTCTCCAAATGTGCTCTCAATAATGTCAAGTACAATTGTTGTAAAGCTTCCCTACTGTTACACTTCATTCTCCTTGCAAAAAAAAATTCCATTTGCCTTCCTAATCACGTGCTGTGTCTGCAAACTAACTCTTTGATTCATGTACAAAGATACCCAGATACCTCTTTACCATTTGAGTTGTGGAGTGTTTCTCCATTTAAGTAGTATACTGCTTTTCACTTCTTATTGCCAAAATAGACAAGTTCATTTTCATCCACATTATACTCCATCTGCCAAATTTTTGCCACTGACTTAACTTATCCATATCCCTTTGCAGATTTGGTTCTCTCATCCAAAATGTTGAAAAAGGTTGTAAATAATTGAAGACCAAGTACTGATCCTTATAGCACTCTGCTAGTTACTACCTGCCAACCTAATAATGACCTGTTTAGTCCTAACCTGCTTCCTCTTAGCTAACCTATCCTTTATCCATGCTAATATGTTTCTCACTGCACCGGGTACTTTGATCTTATGCAGCAACCTTCAAAGTGGCACCTTATCAAATACGTTCTGGAAGTTCAAGAGTAACACAAATTCAGGTCCCCTCTATCCACTGTGAATATTATTTTATCAAAACGTTCATACATTTAACATGATTTTACTTCCATGCTTGGATCACATGCTTGATCACATTATGATTTTCCAAGTATCTTGCTATAACCCCCTTAGTAATGGATTCAGCACTGACACATGATGCCTTTCTAAACTAAAAGCCTTTTACTACTACACTGTCTGTATTCCTCTGTTCCCTGCTTTTTAACATCTATGTCTTAAGCATTGCTATGGTATCCGTCTCCGTCACCTCCTCTGGCAGTACATTCAAGGCACTTAACACACTCTGTGTAAAAAACACTGCCTCTCATATCTCCTTCAAACTTACCCCTTTTACCTTAAATCTATGTCACCTAATTATTGAATTTCTACCCTGAGAAAATGACTCTGACTATCCATTATATCCATGCCTCTCATAATTCCTCATCCTCTGATGTTCAGATGAAAACAAACCAAGTTTGTCCAATTTCTCCTCATAGCTAATTCCCCCCAGACTAGGCAACATCCTGGTAACCCATTTCTGAACCTTCTCCAAAGCCTGCACATCCTTCTTGAAGTGTGGCGACCATAATTAATATTCCAAGTGTAGCCTAACTAAAGTTCTGTACAGCTGCAACATGACTTGCCATTTTGTTTACTCTGTGCCCTGACCGAAGAAGGCAAGAATGCATATACCTTCTTGACCACCTTATTCACTTGTGTTGTCACTTTAAGGGAACTGTGCACCTGCATGCCTAGATCCTTCAGTATGTTAATGCTGTTAAGAGTTCTGCCATTTACTGTATAAGTCCCTCCAGCATTCAATTTTCCAAAATGCATCACCTTACATTTTTTTCCAGATTGGAATCCCACTTGCCATTTCTCCACTCAAGTCTCAAGTCTTTATATATTCTGCTGTATCCTCTTGTCAAAATGGAGACCTGTGACCAGTGGTGTCCCACAGGGATCCGTGCTGGAACCAATGTTGTTTGTGATATAATTAATTGATTTGGAGGAATGTGTAGGTTGCTTCATTAGCAAATTTGCAGATGACATTAAGATTGGTGGAGTAGCAGATTGTGAATAGGAATTGTCAGAGAATATAGCAGAATATAGATAGATTGGAGAGTTGGGCAGAGAAATGGCAGATGGAGTTCAATCCAGACAAATGCGAGGTGATGCATTTTGGAAGATGCAATTCCAGAGTGAACTATACAGTATATGGAAAGGTCCTGGGGAAAATTGATCTACAGAGAGATCTGGGTGTTCAGGACCACTGTTCCTTGAAGGTCAGTGGAGTGGTCAAGAGGGCATACGGCATGCTTTCCTTCATCGGACGTGGTATTGAGTACAGTTAGCAGGTCATGTTACAATTGTATAAGACTTTGGTTTGGCCACATTTGGAATACTGTGCACAGTTCTGGTCACCACATTACCAAAAGGATGTGGATGCTTTGGAGAGGGTGCAGAGGAGGTTCACCGGGATGTTGCCTGGTATGGAGGATGCTAGCTATGAGGAGAGGTTGAGTAGATTAGGATTATTTTCATTTGAAAGAAGGTGATTGAGGGGGAACCTAATTGAGGCCTACAAAATCCTGAGAGGTATAGACAGGGTGGATAGCAAGAAACTTTTTCCCAGAGTGGAGGACTCAATTACTAGGGGTCACGAGTTCAAAGTGAGAGTGGAAAAGTTTAGGGGAGATATATGTAGAAAGTTCTTTACACAAAGGTGTCATGGTTGCTTGGAATGCGTTGCCAGTGGAGGTGGTAGGGGCAGGAATGATAGCGTCATGTAAGATGTATTTGGACAGATATATGATTGGGGAGAGGGCAGAAGAATACAGATCCTTAGAAAATAGGCAGCAGATTTAGATAGAGGATATGGATCGGCACAGGCTTGGAGGGCTGAAGGGCCTGTTCCTGCACTGTAATGTTCTTTGTTGTTTGTTCTTGTTCTCTAGTAATCCTGTTCACTATCTGCAGCACCTCCAATCTTTGTGTTATCTGCAAACTTGATGATCGGGCTACCCACATCTTCCTCAAAATCATTTATAGATTACAAACAACAGGGTTTTGAGCACTATTTCGTTTGGATAATTGATTATTCGGTTAACTGATTTCCACTTGGGCTCGGAGTTTTCTGTGAAGTCTGCTCCCCATTCAGCAGAGTAGGCAAGAGCACACTGCATGTGAGACCCCGCCCCTTGTCTGCTCTCACCCTGCCCCCGCCCACCCCCAACCCCGTCTGCTCCCACCCCGTCCCCCACTGTCCCCAACCCCGTCCGCTCCCACCCCATCCAACACAGTCCCCGCCTGTCCCCAACCCGCATCCCCATCCATCCTCGCCCACCATCCGACCCCTGTCCGTGCCGGGGGAGGGGCGGGGAGGCCGGATTGTACACCAATAGTAAGACTGCTGCTGCCTTTGTGGGGTAATTTTCCAAATAGCGTTCACACACACACAACTTTTGAGAGGTTCCACCTCTGCCCTGTACAGGAAAATGTTGGAGAGATTATCTGGGGAAGGGGGTTTAGGGTTCACCCCTCCATAGAACTCCAGGGAAAGTGTAGGAGGAGAGAGAGAGAGAGGGCGAGAGGTCAGTCATTTAGAGACAGTGCCTGGACTGTCCAGGACTGTTCTCGGCAGCATTTCAGTGAGCCGAGTTTGTTTTTAATCATTGTACCTATAAACAAACGATGCGATCAGGGTTGACACAGCTCTTTGACGTAATGTTTCTATCGGGACCTTGAGATCCCCTTCGGATAATCCGATATTCGCATAATTGATATTCAGATAATCGAGGTTCCTCTGTACCTGTTTGAGAGTGGAATGGCCATAAGGGTCTCTTGCACTGCCTGCCCACGCTTACTCACTTTTCTGGTGTTCACCTAACTCTTCTCTATCTGTGTGACCACCTTGCTAAATGTACTACCATGACATTCCCAGCCTAATGGAAATTCCTCAGTGAGTCCATCTGCAGCTCCAGGCACATAATGAAGCAAATTAGGAGCGGAAACACTTCCTGCATACATAGTCAGCATGGACACAGGAAGTGTTCCTGATTTCTGTCTCCTATCTTGAAGACTGCTACAATTGCTGCATTCCTGAAGTTGGCAGGGGATTTCTTCTTCTCTATCATATCTGTAAGATGAATTCATGGAGTCTTGATGTAAGCAAAGGTCCATCAGCTTTGAAGACATCAGAATACCTTTGGGGTTGGAACTTTCTTGTTTATCATCTATATGATTTCTTGTTTCAGCAGTCCCATCAATGATGTTCACCTGTACTTTCCAGGACAGGGTATTGGGACTTACCTTGGTGAATATCAGCAGTCACTGTGGATTCATGGTTGAAGCATTGTTCAAAATATCTCTTCAGTGTTTATGCATGGCATTACCACTGCTGAGAATAGAGCAAAGGGGATTTTGTCCATTTTGCTTCTGTGTATAAATGGCCCTGGAACATCAAAAAGTTTTGCAGGTCATGAAGAATCAGCATATTGTTATTAATCTTGTGCTTTATCTTCCTCCCACAAGTCACTTGTTCCAACGGGCAATTAAGGATTCTCATCTTTTGTTCTAGGAGATTTCATATTTGAGCATATGTATTAATCAGTCAATAAAATTTGTGCCATAGATTAACACATCTTTTAAAAATAGCAAATCTAACACACAACTTTATTTCTAGAGGGAGAGGAACGAAACTTATGTTAAACCTTAATTGAATCCAAGTTAGACCATGCTTCAACCACTGCATGAACTTCTTACCATTTATAAGAAGGATCTAGATGTAGTAGAGAAGGTGCAATGAAGATGTGAGAGGGTATACCTGAAGTGCATGGTGCTACCGCTAGGTGAGGGCTTGATTGGTTCACTCCTTCCCTTTTCCCCCATTAGATTGCAGGAGATTTGTCTTCCTTGAATAGGACATACTTGATAATTCAGTGAAATCACTGAATTCAGTTAACTGCTTATGTGTTGTGTTCACAAAAGAAGCAATAGGACAGATTTCCTTGAGTTTACCAAAGATGGAGGTTAGTATTATCTTTCTCTCTCACAGACACAAACACATATTTTGCAAATGAGGGAAAAGAAACAGAAATTGTTGGAAAGGCTCTGCAGGTCTGGCAGCATCTTTGGAGAGAAATCAGAGTTAATGTTTCAGGTTGAGTGACACTTGCTCAAAATTGCATCTTGTGTGCCTTTGTCATCCCATTTCCCTATCCCCGTATCAGTCGAAGCAAAACGCTCAGAGACACAGGATAGTTTTACCTCCATCGTTATTCCGGCCCTGGAGGGACACAGAGTGATCGTCCATGTGCACAGGGTCTTCTCTCGAGTAGCACATTCTTAATGAATTATATAGTCACTTGCAGGGAGGAGCATCCAGATAAGGCAACATATATATTTATTGGGCAACCGTTACAATCAGCGAGTGTCAATAGTAAAGATTAAGCCATCTGCTGTGATACAATGAATGTTCTTAACCTTGTTAACTGGCTTCACATAATGAATACCTTTCACCTTGTTAACTGACTTCACATACTGAATACATCTAAAGCTTGTTAAATTACTTTACATAATGCTTTTCCACCTTGTTAACCCACTACTCTTGCCTCTAGGACATCATTGCTTACTGCAAGTGCTAGCTGAACCTTTTGTTTCACAAGAACTCAAAAGTTAACTCTTTCCCTCCCTGCTCATACCGTATACACTTTCTCATTCCCTCCTTTTATCATTTCATGATAACCACCTAGATTGCACTACCAGCTTTCATAAGACTCTGACAGCCAGTATTTAAGCAAGTTTTCGACACACAGCATGCAATGATTATAACAACAAAAATTACTAGTCTGTTACAGTAAATAGAGTTTGAAGAATCCTCCCATGTGGAAAAAATTCATGCTCAGTGGTTAGCACTGCTGCTTCACAGTGCCAGAGTGCCAGGCGACTGTCTGTGTGGAGTTTGCACATTCTCCCCGTGTCGGCGAGGGTTTCCTCGAGGTGCTCCGGTTTCCTCCCACAGTCCAAAGCTGTGCAAGTCAGGTGAATTGGCCATGTTAAGTTGCCCATAGTGTTAGGTGCATTAGTCAGAGGGAAATTATTTTCCTTTAACGAATTGATACTTGGCTAATGTGAAAGCTGTCAGGAAAAGTATTTCAAAGGTCTGGAACAGCAAGAAAACAACAAAATGTTTCCTGTGCTTTAGCAATTGAAGAGGCAGTTTCAGTTCTGATTTAAATCTCAAATATTCGTGGGAAACAAATGCAAATTTTTTAAACTATGTTCTCTAAATGAAACTTCCCAAATAAAACAGTCAGAATTACAGTGGCAACTTTGATAGAGATCAATGTTCTTTGAATTTGCAATATGAAGAGGGCCAATGAAGATTTAACTACTGAAACAAATACTGAGCTATAGAAGCAATCATCCCAGCACCCACAAACGGAACTGCATTAGAACATTATTTCAATGAGCCACCACACACTCCAGCACAGAGGTACTACGAAGAGCAGAGAAAAATCACCTATTCAGTGTATTCAAAAAGAACAGTTATCCAATGAACACAGTCCACCAATTTCTCAGCAACAAACCGAAACAAGCAGACAAAACACGTCCAGAAGCCCCAGCCACTCTCTCCTACATCAAAGACTCCCAGAAGTGACTCCCAGACTACTCAGATTTCTTGGCATCACGGTAGCCCACAAACCCACTGACACACTAAAACACCAGCTAATTATCTTGAAAGACACTATACAGACAACAAGCAAAGCTAATGTCACTTACAAAATACCTTGCAAGAACTGTAACAAACACTACATTGGACAAACAGGCAGAAAAACACATTGAATTGAGATTCTGATTCAAACAAGGCAAAACAGTTAATTAAAGGATTTTCTGAACCAGTATTTTAACAACCAAAATTTTTAAACATCAAAATCTCTCAGCATGGCACAATTTACATCGAAACTTTCCTTGTTCAACCCATGTATCAATACAACCTTAATTTCAGCGTTTCTCATTTTATTTGCATCCTCTCACTGAAATTACACTTATAAAAAGAGAAAGCCCTCGCAGTGGACCACATGCCGTCGCAGTCCAAGCCACTCTTCCCCCCAGTACAAAGACCCGCGGAGCCTCAAATTTCGCCACTTGGGGACTTTAATCCTTTTCTCACTTTACTCCTCAATCAAACGCAGAGGACTCGAATCTCAATTAAACACAGAGAACTTGAATCCCACTTAAACACAGAGAGCTCGAATATCACTTGAACACAGAGAACTCGAATTCCACTTAAACAAATAGAAGTCAATGTCAATTAAACACAGAGAACTCGAATCCCACTTAAACACAGAGAACTCGAATTCCGCTTAAACATAGAGGACTCAAACCCCTATTTGTCAGTGCGTTGCGGACTCTAATCCCTGTTTCTCAGTATGTTAGGGATTCTAACCCCTGTTTCTCAGCGCGCAAAGGACTTGAACCTCAATTTAACCCAGGGAACTCGAACCCCAATACAGCAAAGAGGACTTGAACATCAAATTAACTCGGAACTTGAACCAATACAGTGTGGAGGACTCGAACCTCAATTTAACCCCTTCATAATATTGCACAGTGGACTCGAACTTCTGTTCGTTAGCGCGCTTACAAAACTGTGTCTCCCGACTTAACTAATTATTGTTTGAGGAGTCCGTAGAATAGAGAGCGATCGAGTGAGGGGACCGTTTCCGACACACAGGAATATTGAGAGGGACCAAAGTTTAAAATCTTACCTTGTGTGCCGTCTTGCGATACCAATGTTCCGGGCGATCGCTGACACTGTCCAATCGTTACTATTCGTTCGGCTGACTACGCCGATATTGTCGTCCCGGTTCCCCATCCCCATATCAGTCAGAAGCAAAATGCTCAGAGTCACAGTATTGTTTTACCTCCTTCATCTTTATTCCGGCCCTGGGGGGAGAGAGATCGATCGCCTATGTGTATAGGGACAGGAGTTCTCAGTCTTCTCTCAACTAGCGGATTCTTAATGCATTATATAGTTACTTGCAGGGAGGAGCATCCAGATAAGGCAACATACATATCGATTGGCTGACCGTTACAATCAGCGAGTGTCAATAGTAAAGATTAAGCCACCTGCTGTTACACAATGAATGTTCTTAACCTTGTTAACTGGCTTCACGTAATGAATACTTTTCACCTTGTTAACTAACTTTACATACTGAATACTTCTTCATCTTGATAAATGACTTTACATAATGAATGCTTTTCCACCTTGTTAACCCACGACCCTTGCCTCCAGGATGTCATTGTTTACTGCAAGTTCTTATCTGATCTGAGTCATGCTAGCTGAATGTTTTGTTTCACAAAACCTCAAGCCTTAATGCTTCCCCTACCTGCTCTTACCCTACACACCTTCTCACCTTGATGCCTATCACAATCATCTCCTCTCTGTATCCGCCTATCGTTATTCCCACCTACCTTGCCCCCAACAACATCCCCCCATTTAATTCTCAGCCCCCTCCCCTCCCCTCTCCCCAGTCCTGATGAAGGGTTCTCCCCGAAATGTCAACCCACCTGCTGCTTCGATGCTGCTCTATTTGCTGTGCTTTTTCCAGCACCACATTTTATCGACTTTGATTCTCCAGTATCTGCAGTCTTCACTAGCTCCCACCTGCCTGAAAGGAAAAGAAAATGTTTCTTGTTAGCACGTCGAATGAGCTGGAGGATGATGTGGACTAGGGAGTGGTGCAGCCCTGAGTCAGTGTGATGAGATCCTGGTGGAGAGAGAGGTTCATATGTTGAGGCATGGCACTGAGTGTGGATCTCAGGATGCAGGGTGAGAGCACCTGGCTGTGGAATGTTGAGCATTGCGGAGATACCTATAAGGAGAAAGTGAGGACTGCAAATTCTGGAGATGCCTATAATCCTGGTGGATTTAAACCACAAAGGATGAAACTTGAGTTGGAATCCACAAGTAGTGAGCCTGAGCTGGAGGTAGTCACTGAGGAGTGTGATGTGATTGTGGAAATGAGTTTTAGCAAATACCTGGTCAAATGCCAGAATTAACGGTGAAATTAATGAAGGTGGACAAGAAAAAAGATTGGAATAGAACGGAAACTCTGTCGGCGAGAGGAGCAGAACTTCTTCAAAGTGGGTATGCCTAGAAAAGAAGTGGCAGTCAGTTAAATACTAAATAAAAATTGAAAGAACATCTGCAATTCTTACTGATTTTCACAAGTGAGGAAGTTTGGCCAAAGTAAAGTCCATAAAAAACAAAAATAAGGATATAGTTATGGTTTGGGGACCTAGCAGATTTAAGGCAGAATTCAATGGCCCCATTGCTTCTAATTTAAAGATATAGTTGACTAAGTTGTTTGATTCTCTGGATATAAATGAATTCTTTATTGCATATTCGTGCTGCACATTGAGAGGAAGTCGAACAATAATAGACAATATTCAGAACTTGCAGGTTGTGTGGAGAGACAGATCACAGGTACCCCAACTTTGCTTCTGGGCCACTTGTACAGTTCTTCAGAGAAAGAATGTGCTTAAAATCCACAGATGGTCGCTTGTCATGTGCTTGCTTTCTCTAGTTGTCACTAGTTGAAACATGATCAAACATGATCAGTTATTCCCATTGTTCCTTATTGGTTAGCTCATATCTAGGGAGCTATCTTAAACAGAATCCCATTGTCCAAACCATTAATCCTTCCGCAGGTGATTGTCATAGGTGCTTGTAATTGAGTTAGGAGATGTGGGATCCTTTCTACTCTTTAGGAATCATTTGCTGTCTTTGCAAATTTACTGCCTTCATTCCACTGTTGTGCGCAATTAGGTGACCATCATTTCTTTTAGAAATCACTTTTAGTCTGTGTTTTTAAAAGGTCTTTTTCAAATTCATGTTTCAAACTGGCAGAGTAATAGTCATTGTTTGGCATGAGCACCTCTTTGTGACAATTGGTAAACATTAACAGGAAAGTATTTACAGAGTGGAATTAATTTCTCTTGAGAAAATAAGGCTGTGTGGTAATTATATAGCTCCTTAAGATTATGTTTTAGTGGATTTGATACAGGAAGACTGTTATCTGTTGCTAAGAAGAATGTAACTAGAGGTCGTTGATGTATGATAGTCACCAGGAAATCAGGGTGGAATTCAGAAGATATTTCAACCCATAGAGTGCTGAGGATGTGAAACACACTACAACAGGGAGTGTGTGAAGTGAACAGTGTATGTGCATTTAAGGTCAAGGTAGACAAGCATTTCAAAGGAATAGATGGTTATGATGCTAGATTTAGATGGGAAAATATGGGAGAAGGCCAGAGTAACACTCAAGTATGACCTGATTAGGCTGGATAGTTTGTTTCCATAATATAACTAATAGATTCTGGTCACTGTTGTCCATCAGGATATCAGTGACTGGGGTGGTTAATGCATTTCTTTTTGGAGATGGTCATAGCTTGGCACTTACATGGTACCAATCTTATCAGTTACTTCTCTGAAGAGCCTGGAAGTTGAGAACAACTTGTGGATAGACATGAAACGCTTTGGTATTGGAGGAAATGTGATCAGAGCGTCTAAACAAAAACTATTACCTGGCCAAAAACACTTCCTGAAGATTTGGTTTAAAGAATGTTATCGATTTTCTTAATCCACGACTGCAAGTAATTTTTTTTTAGTTGAGTATCTGGTGAAGACGAGTGGTCCTGTTGGTCTTTGATGGCAGTGATTGCCCTGAACCCAGAAAGTAATGGACGGGGCCACTGTATTGAGTTATTCAAATTATGTTTTTATTAGCTGGTGTTTTAGGAGCACAGCATTTTGGTCGAAGTGTAGCTCAGCAAATGCTGGAGCAGATTTTTGGCTTCAAAACCTGAATGTTTGTAGAAAATGCCAAATCATTCAATTGATTCATGACACTTTGTTTCTACATTCTTATTGTCGTTAGAGTGGCAATAGTTTAATCTGTTGCAGTTGATATTTCTGGTGATATTGTTGTTATACATAGTTTATTGTTCAGGAGAGTGAGAATGGAGGATTGGAGAAAATGTGCTTCCTTGTTTCTATAGTATTGAATGTGTTTTTCTGTTGTGTCACCAAGTTCTTTGATCACAGTCCAAGTTAGATGCTCAGCTCGTATATTTCTGCACAGATCATGTCCCTCCCATAGTCATTTTCTTGTCAATGGATGCAATAATAAATTGGACATTATCTGGTAAGAGAGAGAGAAAAGATTAACTATGAATCATTACCACCAAGAAGGAAATATTTTGCTATATTGCAAATACATGTAATGTTCCTATAAAGATTTTAACTGTTTGCATGCTTTGGACTAAGGTTTTGAAAACTCCACACAATTTGTTTGATGTGGTGGAGCACATGCACTTTTTGAGTGTAGGGAAATACTTAATTAACTAATTCCAGAAAGCCTAGATGCTGTTAGGCATTCAGAACTGTGCTTACAGGAAACACAGCATGCTAGTAAGCTTTCTGCTCCTAGTCCAAATCACCTGACATTATGACATTGGTTTATGTTTGTGGATGAGTTTGGTGAAAGTGTGAGTATAAAAAGGGACAATAATAAGATTGGATGGAGAAGAAAAAAACCTAAGGATAACTTAGATATCACATCACACACAATGCATTCCATACCTAATAGGAATTCTGTGATTTCAGGGATCTTAATCCTGTCATTGGTTAAAGGAAGTGTTGTATTGATCTTCACATTTAGATTCAAGTTGGGAGATGGCGACATAGTAGTAATGTATGGTGACAATGCAAGTGCAAAGGGAGCACTTGCTGCATATTTCTTGGCGCTGTTTGTAATGCCAATACTTGTGCCTGAAAAGCTTTCATTAGTAAAATACTGCAGATCTGTAGAATAACTCAAGTGGAGTTTTCAATAAATATCCCAGCAGATCAATGAAAATGATCAGGTTAAAATGCAACCATTTTAAATCAGAATATGCCAAGTGGATGATCAATCTCATCCTTCTGATGTTTCCAGCTTCACAAGTGTAATTTAACCAATTTGATTTACCTCACATGATTGCAAATAGAGCTAAGTGCAATCAATAGTGAAGGCTTGAGCTGTGAGAACATTCTGACAGCAGTATTGAAGTCTTGTGCTCCACAATTCGCCTTACGCCTAGTCAAGCTGCATGATTACAATATTAGCATCTACCCAACAATATAACAAATTGCCTAGGTGTGTCCTGTGCACAAAATGTGTAGCACATCCATCATAGACAGTTTCTGCCCCTTCAATCTACCCTTGATTTTCAGCAAAGCATGGAAGAGGTCGAGAGTGATGTCAGATGGCAGTTATTCATCATGCCAACCTATGTTCAGTCAGAGTCTTGTTGGGTCTACTTAGATCATTAATACCTTAGCTCAAATATGTGAAAGCTTATGGCATAAAGGCATCATTTGACAGATGTGGCACAGTTGTAGCTGGGACTTAGTGTTGACTGGGAGTTGAGACTTGTGGTGGCTCAGTGCTTGTGGGTTGGGAGTGTAGAGGTGAAGCCTGGTGTTGGTTAGTGGGGGATGTGGCGGTGGCTCAGTGCTGACCAGATTAGGGTTGGGGTTGGGTTGGCCAGCTGTTTGTCCTGTTGCTTGGTGGCTTGTTTCATCTAGCAAAGTTTCAGCGTTGTCAAGCTCCCAAAGGATGTTCTTTGCTGAAGAAATATTGATTAAAAAAGAAACCACATTAAAGAAAGTGAATATCACAAATTCCCTGTAGTTCCCAATTAAACAGGACCTATTGAGGTTGTGGGATCATCGTCAAGTAACAACCGGAATCAGTGAGTGGCGAAAATAGCCTCTTTTATTCAGTAGCACAGCACAAGTTCGAGGAGGCAGTAGAATTCCAAAATAAACTACTTCAAGAGTCCCTATATACACAGTTCTTACATATATTAAAGTTCCATTATTATGCTGTTACTGTTTTATCTATAGTACACAAAGGTTTGAAGGGCTTCTATCATGGGAGACAGGAGATGGTTTAAAACATGTGCTAAGTGCTGGCTGCTACTTCTCATGTGATTAAGCGTGTCTGTCTGGTCAGCTTGCATAATTAAGAGGTGTGAGTAAAAATACTAGGTCTATATGCTCTAAATAAGTTGGACATTGTACCTGTACTTAATAAAAGAATACAGGATATTAAACTGATTACCACAGTTGGGTTGTGAAATTTGTTTACTGTTTGCTGGTGTGAGTTTCATTCATTCAAGCAATTTCATGAAAGCGCCATTTTGGTAGTTCCTTAGAGGGATAATGGCCCAGTATTTAACAGGTACATACTAATTGGGGAAACTGTTTGGCATTCTGTAATCTATTCAGGTCCAGGAGATGATTGGTAAGGGCTGATTAATATTATAATGTTTCATGGAGACATGATGACGGGGAAGGTATTGTTCTGTATGCTACACTTATTCAGAGGTAAAACTGCTTGGCGCAAGGGGTGATAAAGTGTGAAAATGTGGTAATGGGTTTGAAAGGGTTGTTTTGATTAGAAAGGGTTGTTTTAAATTTGGTCTATCATATGATAGTAAAATAGACTACAAAACTGTGGTTTTATGAATGAATGAATGCAAATGTATTATAGTAAATAATGGGTTAATACAAGGTTTTGAATGAATGAACAAACAGAAACCCGGTATTAATGAATACAGTGAGCTGGTGAGTGAGTTAGTAAAGATAACCTAAAACACAATGTCTCACAGGTAAATGCTGGATGCACTCAACATACCAAGTGGCATATATGAAGATATAACAATTTTAATGTTTACTGCACAGCTTCCAGCCAGGTATTGTGGAACATAGCTAGAGAAAATGAGTATGATAAGGGACTAGATACAAAGATTTAAGGAGAAGAAAAAATCTTAAGAATAATGCAGATATTGCATATTTAATGGAAATTACATGATTTCAAGGATCTATTTTCAAACAAAAATTAATTCTGTCACTAGTTAAATAAAGTGTTCTGATGATCTTTTAGATTGAGTTAGCAGATGGTGGCATAATAGTAATGTATGAGTAGTAATGACTAGTAATTCAGAGGCCCAGACAAATGCCGTGGAAACACAGTAGCTAGTGGAATTTAAATTCAATATTGAAAGAAAGGCTATATTTGAAAATGGTGTCTGTAATGGTGACAATGAAATTATCATAATTTGTAATAAATCTCAAATCGGTTCACTAATGTCCTTTAGGGAAAGAAATTTGGCATCCTTACCTGGCCTGGCCTACACATAGCTTGGACCACAGAAATGTGATGACCTGTGTAGCAAGCCAATCATTTCCAAGTCAACTAAGAATGAAGTAAAAACATTGCCTTTTCCAACACTGCTCACATCCCACCAAAGAATAAAAGCAAACTATGTGATTACTACCTAATTTCACAGGATACAAGAGAAATAGTTTCCAAGGAGCAAAAAAAATGAAAGAATAATTCATTCTCTTCATTATCTTGTATATTTTAGTCAAGCCACCTTTCAGTCTAATCAGCTCCAGAGAATATCAACTCAGTTAATTATCCTGTCATTTCACGGACCTTTTATCCCAACTATTGCACAAAGATCCTTCTTAAAAATGAAGACCAAGATTTCACAGACTATGTCAGGCATGACCTCATCAAGCCCTGTACAATTGTTAGATGACTTCTTTATTCCTGTACTCCAATCCTTTTGCAATAGTAATTTGACTTTGATTGCTTGCTGTACTTGCTTACAAACTTGTAGTGTTCCTTGCCTGAGCAAGCCTCCTTGAACATCCACAGTTGTAGTTTTACCCTCTTTAATGAAGCTTTGCTTTTCTATTCTTACCATCAAAGTGAATAACTTCTAATATTTCCAAATTAGACTTCATCTGCTATGTTATTACCCACCTACTTATCTCTTTATTACCTCTCTTGTGTTTTTCTAATAACTTAAATTTTCCAATGTTTTGTATTTTCATTACACTTTAGGTTCATTTCCCTTTACCTGTTTTCCTAAATCATTAATATAAATTGCAAATAGCAGATGTTATAGCACTGATCCTTGTGATACTCTACTGGTCACAACTGCCAGTTTGCCACATTTGCTTCTTTATGTTTACTGTCTGTTAACAAATCCTCTATTGATGCTGCAAAGACAGTGACAATTTATTTCCTGGTGTTTTGATTGTGGACTAAAATAGGGGAAAAAAACCTTGTTTTTAAAAGAATTGCTGCACTTTGAAAAACAATTCACTGAAACTCATTGTGTGTGTGATGTTTACACTGCTGCTTTGTTCAAGCAGTGGGACGAGGGGAGGGGGGAAGTATGAAAAGTTTCTTCAGATATTTAAAAAAGAAAATAGTTAACAAAGAAGATGTTTGACCTCTAGAAAATATATCTGGGGAATTAGTAATAAACGATAAAGAGATGGCAGTTCAGTTGAACAGACTTTGTGTTGGTCTTCACAAGAGAGGATATAAGTAGCTGTATATAAATAGCTATACATAAGGAATTGAAATGGAGGGAGGAACTCAAGAAAATTACAATTAGCAAGGAACTAATACTGAGTAAATTGTCAGAACTGTACAGGTCCCCAAGTGCTAATGGATTTCATTCGAGGGTCTAAAAAGAAGTAGCCAGTGAAACAGTTGATGCATTGATTTTATTTTTCCATAATTTATTTCATTCAGGGAAGGTTCCTTTAGATTGGAAAATAGCTCCTTTAATCAAAAAGGGTGGGAAGCAGAAAGCAGGAAACTACAGGCCAGTGGCTTAATTCTATCATAGGAAAAATGTTACAAGCTGTTATTAAAGACATTATAACAAGGCACTTTGATAAGTTCAAAGTAATCAAGCAGAGCCAACATGGTTTTGTCAAAGGAAAATCATGTTAAACTAATTTATTAGAGATCTTTGAAGAAGTAAATTGTGTTGTAGGTAAAGGGAAGCTAGTGAATATAATATATTTAAATTTCTAGAAAACAATTGATAAAATGCCATATTGAAGGTTAATGTGGAAAATAGAAGTTCATGTTGTAGCAAGTAACATATTGGCATGGGTAAAAGATTGACCTGATGACAGGAATCAAAGGGCAGGAATAAATGGGCCATTTTCGGGTTGGCAAGTGTCAGGATTGGTGTGTCTCAGGGTTATCAACGTATTACAATTTTTATAAATAATTTCAATAAAACATAGAACATTACAGTGCAGTACAGGCCCTTCGGCCCTCAATGTTGTGCCGACCTGTGGACTCAATCTGAAGCCTATCTATCCTACACTATACCATTTTTATTCATATGCTCATCCAATGACCATTTAAATGCCCTTAAATTTGGCAAGTCTACTACTGTTACAGGCAGTGCATTCCACGCTCCTACTACTCTCTGAGTAAATAAACCATCTCTGACATCTGTCCTATATCTTTCACCCCTCAATTTAAAGTATATTCCTCATGCTAGCCATCACCATCCAAGGAAAAAGGCCCTCACTGTCCACCTTATCTAACCCTCTGATTGTCTTATATGTTTCAATTAAGTGACTTCTCAACCTTCTTCTCTCTAATGAAAACAGCCTCAAGTCCCTCAGCCTTTCCTCATAAGAACTTCCCTTCATACCAAGCAACATCCTAGTAAATCTACTCTGCACCATTTCCAAAGCTTCAACATCCTTCCTATATTGTGGTGACCAGAACTGAACGTGATACTCTAATGCGGCTGCACTAGAGTTTTGTACAGCTGCAGCATGACCTCATGGATCCGAAACTCAATCCCTCTATGAATGAAACCTAACACACCATATGACTTCATAACAACCCTATCAACCTGGGTGGCAACTTTCAGGGATCTATGTGCATGGACACCGAGATCTCTCTGCTCATCTACACTACCAAGAATCTTACCATTAGCCCAGTACTCTTTATTCCTGTTGCTCCTTCTAAAGTGAATTGCCTCACACTTTCCCGTATTAAACTCCATTTGCCACCTCTCAGCCCACTTCTGAAGCTTATCTATGTGTCTCTATAACCTGAAATGTCCTTCAGCACTATCCACAACCCCACTGACCCTTAGTGTCATCCACAAATTTACTAACCCATCCTTCTATGCCCTCACCTAGTTCATTTATAAAAATGACAAACAGCTGTGGCCCCAAAAGAGATCCTTGCTGTACACCACTAGTAACTGAACTCCAGGATGAACATTTCCCATCAACCAACCACCCTCTGTCTAATTTCAGCTAGGCAATTTCTGATCCAAACCGCTAAATCACCCTCATTCCCATGCCTTCATATTTTGTTCAATAGCCTACCATGGAGAACCTTAATAAACGTCTTTCTGAAATCCACGTAGACCACATCAACTACTTTATCCTCATCCGCCTGTTTGGTCACCATCTCAAAGAATTCAAAAAGGTTTGTGAGGCATGACCTACTCTTCACAAAAGGAGAAAGTGAAGACTGCAGATGTTGGAGTATCAGAGCTGAAAAATGTGTTGCTGGAAAAGTGCAGCAGGTCAGACAGCATCAAAGGAGCAGGAGAATCGACGTTTTGGGCATGAGTCCTTCTTCAGGAATGAGGAGGGTGTGCCAAGCAGGCTAAGATAAAACGTAGGGAGGAGGGACTTGGGGGAGGGGCGTTGGGAATGCGATAGGTGGAAGGAGGTTAAGGTGAGGGTGCTGATTCCCAACCGCCTTCTTGACCTGCAGTCTTCTTCCCGACCTCTCCGCCCCCAACCCCTCTCCGGCCTATCACCCTCACCTTAACCTCCTTCCACTTATCGCATTCCCAACGCCCCTCCCCCAAGTCCCTCCTCCCTACCTTTTATCTTAGCCTGCTTGGCACACCCTCCTCATTCCTGAAGAAGGGCTTATGCCTGAAACGTCGATTTTCCTGCTCCTTTGATGCTGCCTGACCTGCTGCGCTTTTCCAGCAACACATTTTTCAGCTCTACTTTTCACAAAACCCTGTTGACTATCCCTAATCAACTTATTCCTCTCTGGAGGCTTATAAATCCTGTCTCTTATAACCTTTTCCAACACTTTACCCACAACCGAAGTAAGACTCACTGGTCTATAATTACCAGGGTTGTCTCTACTCCCTTTCTTGAAAGGGAATGAAGGGATTGAAGGTATGGTAGCTAAGTCTGCTGACAATGCATAGGAAATTGAGTTATGAAGAGGAAATAAGGAGCTATATATATATAAAAGAAGTGCCACATCTGGGAGTCCCGAGTGTATGAATCACCAAAGGTTGGAATGCAGATACAACAAGCAATCTGGAAAGCTAATAGAATGTTATAGTTGGTTGCAAGGGGAATTGAATGCAAGAGGAGAGGAGAGTGATTATGTTTGAGTTGTACAGGGCCTTGGTGTGACCACATCTGGAGTAATATGTACAGTAGTGGTCACTGTTCTTATTAGAAGAATGCTAATACATTGGAAGCAGTTCAGAGGAACTTTACTAGGCTAGTACCTGGAATGCGTAATTGCCATTTGGTGAAAGGCTACACAAGTTAGATCTGTATCCTAGTTTAGAAGAGTCTGAGGGGACTTAAACTTATCCTGAGGGGACTTAACCGAGTGAATGTTGAAACCATGTTTGCAATTGATTGAGAATTTAGAACCAGGAGTCATAGTTTAAAAATATGGGGCACTCATTTAAATCAGAGATGAAGAAGCGTTTTTTTCTCTCAGAGGGCTGAGCCTTTGGAATTCCCTTCCTCAAAAGGCAGTGGATACAGAATTTTAAAATATTTTTAAGACAAACGTAGAAAGGCCCTTGATTACCAAAGGGATGAAAGTTTGTCAAGGATATCCAGGAATTTGGAATTGATATTAAAGTCAGATCAGCTATGATCTTATTGAATGGCAGAGCACATTTGAATGACTAA
The DNA here is from genome assembly GCF_004010195.1 of Chiloscyllium plagiosum. NCBI lineage: Eukaryota > Metazoa > Chordata > Chondrichthyes > Orectolobiformes > Hemiscylliidae > Chiloscyllium > Chiloscyllium plagiosum. The sequence continues at coordinate 42,113,998 of NC_057731.1, read as the reverse complement.
GTGGCCTAATCTTATTCCATGTTTGTTTGTTTGTGATATCACAGGCAGATTTTAATGTAGCTGAAACTTGATTTAAGAATGAGGATTATGCAAAAGAGGCGTTTGGCATGTCTTCACTAATTGAGGTTCAGGAAGCACATCCTGAATTCAATAAATTGGCATAGACAGCTCATACTGAAGGTAAAAACAATGACTGCAGATGCTGGAAACCAGATTCTGGATTAGAGTGGTGCTGGAAAAACACAGCAGTTCAGGCAGCATCTGAGGAGCAGTAAAATCAATGTTTTGGGCATTGGAAAGGTGGAGAGATAAATGAGAGGAGGTGGGGGTGGGGATAATGTAGCATAGAATACAATAGGTGAGTGGGGGATGGAATGAAAGTGATAGGTCAGGGAGGAGGGTGGAGTGGATAGGTGGAAAAGAAGATAGGCAGGTAGGACAAGTCATGGGGACAGTGCTGAGCTGGAAGTTGGGAACTGGGGTGAGATGGGGGAGGGGGAAATGAGGAAACTATTGAAGTCCACATTGATGCCCTGGGGTTGAAGTGTTCCGAGGCGGAAGATGAGGCGTTCTTCCTCCAGACATCGGATGGTGAGGGAGCGGCGGTGAAGGAGGCCTAGGACCTCCATGTCCTCGGCAGAGTGGGAGGGGGAGTTGAAATGTTGGGCACAGGGCGGTGTGGTTGATTGGTGCGGGTATCCCAGAGATGTTCCCTAAAGTGCTCTGCTAGGAGGTGTCCAGTCTCCCCAATGTAGAGGAGACCGCATCGGGAGCAACGGATACAATAAATGATATTGGTGGATGTGTAGGTAAAACTTTGATGGATGTGGAAGGCTCCTTTAGGGTGAAGTTGAGGCTGAAGGGGGATCAGAGTGTTTTTATATTTGAAATGGAATTCTGATGATGAGTGGAGACTTCTTCACAGACCTCCAGATGAAGAATGGATGTTTGTTTATCAAATACCACCCAGATATTGTAAGGCGATATTGTGAGTAGTATGTGAAATTACCATGGCAGGACACACAGGAATACAGAAAATGCAGGCGTCAATAAACAAAACGTACCTGGGTAATTTCCATATTGCTGTATAGATTATAGTATTGTCACTATAAAGGAATAATTTGGCTAGGGATGCAGCTAGTTCTGGAATACAAGTCTTCAAATGATTGTTGAATTGTCAGGGCCCAAAGCCTTTAGAATATCCAGTGCAGCCATTATTTCATTTAAAATGGGGCCAATTGAATTGCTAAAGACTGGTTTCTGTGATCACAGGGACTTCATCATGATGGGGTCTCTCATCGAGATGGGTCTTAGACTCAACTGCCTTCTGGTGATTGCACATTGTTCTTCACTAGTTACCACCATTTACTTGAATACTGAAGCAGCCATGTCCATGTGAAGCAAGACTTGGGCAATGACCAGCTTTGGACTGTTAAGTGGTACAAGGTGCTAGTCAGCAACCATCTCAAAAGAGAGATTTTACCTTTTAACCTGTGTCTCTTGATATTTCAGTGTGTCCCATAAATTGAAACTCCTTCCCATACCACTGAGCCATGTTTATAATTTTCTAATCTTATTGACTTTGTGCAATTGGCATGTGGTTCAGATAGCAAACCAGAGACAACTACCTTTGACATTCTACATTTCAATATGGATGCTAAGTTTTCAAAGATCTCTCAGTCGAACATCATCCCCAGTTCTACCCATGTAGTTAGTTCCTACGCAGACTGCAACAATTGGATCCTTGCCCTTTCACTCCTAAGCACATCTCCAGCCATCTGGTTAAAGATACTCAATTCCAGGAAATTTGTCAGATGTTGTAATAACAAATAAAACTGGAGCAACAGTGTAATATGATCCACCCTCCTGGAATGTGCCCTACCAGAGGTGGTAACAGTAAATAGTGTTCTTTTACTACGACAATTCTTATTTTTTATTTAAGATGTATGTTATATGTATATTATTTTTGTTCTTGACAAATATGTTTAACTTGAAATCAACTATTGTTTCTAATTGTGGACAGTTCTGAGGAAACATTATTCCTACAATAATCAAAGACATTATGCATATTACCATGTGCCCCACTCTCAGAATGCATCCAGTGCAAAGCGTAGGCACAGTACATTATCTATTATGCTATCTCTCGAGCTCAGAATCCATTACTTAATTAGGTAAAAGCCTTTCAGTTCTAAATCATCTTATTGTAAACAGCAACGGGCAGGATACTGGGAGCAGCAGCCTCAATTTCTCAAGCCTCCCACAAAATGCCTTGCAACAAAACTGCAGCTCACTGCCAAAACTCAACTCGGTATCTAAACAGCGTGCTTTAATTCATTGCTTTAAAAGAAGCTAGCATACGGCAGTTCAGCCTGCCAAGGAACTCAGATGACATTCTGAAAGCAACATTTACCACAGCCAAGTATTCTTATCTGCAGTATTCACCACACTTAAAAGCTAACTAATTTTGCGTCATGTCTATTTTATTTTATGAATTATTCTGTTTAATTCCACTCTTAACTGTCGAAACATATCTGCAAGATCTGAAGTAATGAGGATTTTTGCACTAATCATATACAGTTACTTCTGTTGTCAATGTTTGAATTTTTGTTCTACAAGACATTAAGGCCCAGGAGCTGAAGAAGGTCCAATTGTTCCATTGTGTCTGCTCTACCATTCAATGAGATCATGACTAATAATCTTCAACTCCACTTGCTTTCCTTTTCCCTTAATACTTAATTTTCTTACTGCTTAGCAATCTGTCTATCTTAGCCTTGAATATACTGAAGAAAGAATTTCACAGCCTTACTACCTTTTGAGAGAAAAAATTCCTCCTCTTCTCTGTCCTACCTGGACGATCCATTACTCTGAGATAATGCAGTTTGGGTTCTAGATTCTCCCACCGAGGGGCGGCACGTTGGGGGCTCAGTGGTTAGCACTGCTGCCTCACAGCGCCAGGGACCTGGGTTGAATTCTCACCTCGGGCAGCTGTCTGTGTGGAGTTTGCACATTCTCCCTGTGTCTGCGTGGGTTTCCTCCGGGTGCTCCGGTTTCCTCCCACAATCCAAAAATGTGCAGGTTAGGTGAATTGACCATGCTAAATTGTCCATAGTGTTAGGTGCAGGGGTAAATGTAAGGGAATGGGTCTGGATGGGTTGCTGTTCAGAGGGTCGGTGTGGACTTGTTGGGCTGAAGGGCCTGTTTCCATACTGTAGGGAATCTAAAAATCTAAGAAACAACCTCTCTGATTAACCCTGTCAAACTCTCAAAGAATATTATACTTTTCACTAAGGTTGTTTCTAGCTCCTCTAAATTCCAATGAGGACAAGTCGGTCCTACTCAACCTCACTTCTTAAGACAAATCCCTTGCACCCAGGATCAACCTAGTGGCCTTCTCTGGGCTGCCTCCAATCCCAGCATATCTTTCCTAAACGAAGGGGATCAAACTGTTCTCGGTATTCAGCTGTGGTCTAACTAGCGCTTTACATTGTTTTTGCAAGCACTCTCTTTTTATACTCCATTTGCTTTGAAATAAAGACCAGCATTTCATTTATGTTCCTCTTTAACTCCTGAACTTACATGCTAGCTTTTTGTGGTTTATCATGAAGACTTCCAAATTGCTCTGTGTTTCAGCTTTCTGCAGTCTTTCTCCATTTGAATAATGTTCAGCTCCTCTACTTTTCCTATCAAGTGCATAATCTCACATTTTCTGGCATATATTCTATCTGCCATCAGTCCTCTTCTTCATTTTTATGGTGCAGCTTGGTGACTTTATTTAGCAGTTTGGATTTAGCTTCCATATGCAAACGCATGATGTCCAGCATTAACTGTTCTCCACCTATCTATCTCCCCACTGCCTTTGTTGGCAACCTACCATTATGACATTATGATGAGCCACAGTTTCCTGTCGTTAAAATGTAAAATCTAAAGCCATTTTCCTTGGTTACCACCACAAACTCTCTACCCTTCTCACTCATTCCATTTCCTCTCCTGCCACTCTCAGACTGTTTGCAATTTTGATGTCTTATCGCAAGCTGAGCTTCTGATTCCATACACTCTCCTGACTGCTTTGACCCGCTGCTGCAATTCCCATTTGTTAGCCTTTGATTCAGCTATCCAGTATTCTCTGAACCATACTTCCTTGGCCTTCCATATAATTCAGCTATCCAAATGTTTACTGCGCATATCCTAACACCAAGTTATATTCATCAACCAACCCTATGTTACTGACATACATTGGCTTAAAATCTCCCATTGCATCCAGTTTAAAATTCAGTATGACTCTTCAGTCTGTGTTAGCCAATTGGTTAGAGGCAGGCCAGGACTTAGAGCTAACAAAATATCTTCAGTGTATTTCAAAAGTATCTGTAGCTATTAGAACTTGAATGTGAAACGGCAGCACATTTCCCGATAAAAGCAGTATGTCTCTTCAGCAAAATACATTGAGTGAAGAATAGTCAATTGACCTCAAGGTCAATTAGGAATAGATAGCAAGTGCTGGCCTTGCCAGTTATACTCACCTCCTATGAACAAATAAGTAAAATCATAATGGTGTGAGTGAAATCAATTCCATTTACTTTAGGCAGTGTGGCCTCTAGGTGAGATTAATAGAGGGAGGTGGGATTCTCACTGGAAATTATTATTGTTCTGATTGGGAAAGCAGAGAAATGTTTGTCAGAGTTAACAATCCATTCAGCTGGTGCACTGTGAATGGTTGTGATGCCATCAGGAAATAATGCAACCCAATGATACTTGATGACTGACAAAAGTAGAACGTTAGGGAGCTGACTGCCCTCTTTGGACCTGGAAAAATTTGTAAACAGAATCGTGATCAGGCTGAGGTGTGGTGACAATTTGTAAAATCATTATACCCACTTAAGTATAATTTGGCTGAGACCAGTGCTTCAAACATTTCCTTATCTTGTTGCTTTTTTTTGCATTTCCCTGTCTTTGATGTGTGAACTGATTGTTATAGAGAAATCCAATTTGATGAATCCACCTCCTGCTTTTTGGCATGCACAGAGGGGCAGCCATTGTAGGATGAGGAAGCTTTATTCTGGAATGTGAGAGCCATGCTGTCTGTTTTCCATCCATACAGATAATTTCCTCAGCTGGACTTAACAGAGCTTAGAGAATTACCGATAATATCCTCTTTTAGAAACAGCCTACTTCACATTAACTTTGACACCTAAAATTGCTTCTATAACCTACGTAATCATTCTCTGTGAACGAACCTTCAACACAAACCCCCTCAGAGAATTCATATTTATGGGTCCTCATTTGCTCTCAAACTGAACACAAAAAATATAGACAGATAAAATTATGGTTAAATTTTATAATTTAACTATAAAGTTTAATTTTATAATCGATACAATTTTTATATAGTGTCAAGGGGTTTTTACGACACAGAAAGAGGCCCTTTGGACCATCATGTTGGCACCGGTCATCAAAGATAAACCTGTTTTCATCCCATTTTCAAATCCTTAGACTGAGCCTTTTATGTTATTCTGTTTCAGGTGCATATTTGCATTGTTCTTAAATGTTTTGAGGGTTTTCACTTCCACCATCCTTTATTGGCAGTGAGTTTCAGATACTATCATCCTCAAATCCCCTCTACTCTTCTTGCTCCTTACCTTAAGACTGTACCCCTTAGTGGTGGGATAAATAACCAAAGGACAGAGTTTCTTGCTGTCTACTCTGTCTGTGCCCCTCAGAACTTTGTCCATTTCAATCAGAGCCTCCCTCGGCCTTCTGTACTCTAAGGAAAACAGCCACAGCCCTTTATAACTGAATTGCTCCAGAACAGGGAACAGCCTGGTTTTGCTCCCTCTCTAATGCAATCACATTCTCCTATTGCACGGTGATCAATCACATTCTCCTATTGCATAGTGCTCCAGCTGTGGCCGAACTAACGTTTGGTACAGCTCTGTCGTAACCTCCTAGTTCTTGTATTCAGTGCCTTGACTAATAAAGACACGTACACCATGTGCCTTCCCAGTCACCTATCTGCCTGACCTGTTGCCTTCAAGGATTTATGGGCATGCACATCAAAATCCCTCTGTTTCACTGTACATCCTAGGTCATAGAACATAGACATAGAACATAGAACAGTACAGCACAGAACAGGCCCTTCAGCCCACGATATTGTGCTGACCACTGATCCTCATGTATCATGTATCCTCATCCTCAGGTCCTACCTTCAACGTGTACTTCCTTGCCTTGTTAGTCCTCTGAAATTGCATTGTATTTTGAGATTTATCGTTTCTACTAAGGTTGTGCATTTGATAATATCTCTGCTGTTGTCCTGAAGACTTGTACACTAAGTTAAAGGTAAGTAGTATGCTTACCATTATATGGTTCTCATTCTGCTGTAATTAGTTAGCTACAGACCTCGGCACAGTCGTACTCCAACATATTTAAAAGTTCTGAAGAGACAAGAATAGCAGCCCTCAACATCACAGTATTCAAACAAGTACAGTCTCCAGTAGCTCATTTAAGGAGCACCAGCATAGATTTGCAAAGGGCAGAACATGTTTGACTAATGTTATTGAAGTTTTTGATGAAGTAACAGAGAAGGTTAATGAAGGGAATATAGTCTGCGATGTTATCTGTGGCAGTTTTAAGAAAGCTTTTGAGAAAGTAATATCAGAAAACTGACTTAAACAAAATTTAGGCACAGTTCTTGAAATAAGAGGGCTAATGAAAAGCATTGGCTTTTTGAGAAGAAACAGCAAGTTGTGATTAATTGTTTTACAGATGGGAGGAGGTAAATAGTAGTGTTCCCCAATGATCAGATTTAGGACTATTGCTGATCTTGGAACATGGAGTCAAATTTCACAATTTGCTGATGATACCAAACTTGGAGGTATGGCAAACATTGAGGATGAGACCAACTACACCAGGGCATTGATAGGCTGGCAGAATGGGCAGAAGGCTAACAGAGAAGTGTGATTCTGTGAAGTGTGATGAGATACATTTTTGTACAAGTGACTGGGAGAGATAATATCGACTTAATGGCAGAGTTCCAAAGATCAGAATGACCTGGAGGTTTGAAGGTATCATTCTTTGATGATGGCAGGCTATGTTGAGAGGGTAATTTGAAAAGTATCTGGGATCTTGGGCTTCATAAATTGAGAAAGCGAGGACTGCAGATGCTGGAGATCAGAGTCGAGAGAGTGGTGCTGGAAAAGCACAGCCGGCCAGGCAGCATCCGAGGAACAGGAGAATCGATGTTTCCTGATGAAGGGCTTATGAGCAAAATGTTGATTCTCCTCAGATGCTGCCTGACCTGCTGTGCTTTTCCAGCACCAAACTCTCGACTTCATAAATTGAGACATCTGTTAAAAAAATGTTGAATAAATTTTATATAATTCTGGTTAGGCCAAACTTGAGTATTGCATTTGGTTCTATCACCACACATTTAAGAAGAACGTAAAGGTCCTGGAGAAAGTATGGAAGAAAATGGTTCCAAGGTTGAGGGAATTCAGCAACAAGGTTAGGTTAAAGAAGCTGTTATTGTTCTCCATGGAGCAAAGGGGTTTCAGGGGATATTTCATAGAAGTGTATCAGATTATAATATGTTTAGAAAAGGTAGGTAAAGAAAGGCTTTTCCCTTTAGCTGATTGTACAAAGTCCACAGGACATACATCTAAATTGTGGGAAAAATTCAAGAGGGTTGAGAGAAACAACATTTTATATAATGAATGGTAATGACTTGGAACTTGCTGTCTACGAAGAAGCAGAGACTCTGATTTCAAAAGTAATTTAGAAAAGCACTTGAAGGAATTAAAAGTATACAGCTACAATGATTAAGCAGGGAAATTGAACTGAATTTATCTACAGAGAGCTGGTATGGATTTCTTGCGCTAAATGGCCTTCTTTAGTGCTGTTTTGGCTATGACTCTGTAGGTAATTTTTAAAATTAGTCTTAAAAATAATAATTAATGAGCACCATTTCTGAGTGCCAGCAAGTGTGAGGTCAGAAATATGGCTACCAATCTTATATGAGGCAATCAGTCATCCAATTGAGGGCATTGAACATGTTCTTGAGGCTGCAGGCCTTTGGAGTTTGGTAGAAGGAGGGTAGAAGCTGCACTGCCAGAGGTGGCTGCTGCAGGATCAGGACTGTGAGGGAACCTTCATCTTGAGGTATCATTGAAATGGTTTCAATTTTTAAAAAGTAAGCAGTGGGCCCAGTTGCCAAGCTATTGCTATGAAGGACAATCTGCAGCTCTGATGTAACCTGTTCCCTATTACCTCAGAGAGGAATTAAGTCCAGGATGCCTTTTGGAACATGGAAGCCTGCTGACTAGATACCTTCCTTTCCTATTTTCTGCCAGTACCTCCAGAAGCCGAAGATTCTGCTCTATAACCTTACAACATTCGTTACATAAAGGAAGTGAGTTATGGATGTTGGAGGTAAAGCATTGCACCTCCAGGTGCATCACTGGATGTTCCTCAGGACAGCATCCTTGGCAAAACTGTCTTTAGATACTTTGTCAGTTATCTTCCTAAGATATTAATTTTGCTCTCTGAAGAATTCATGATATTTAGCTCTGTTCAAAATAAAGTTAATGAGGGAGCTCTTATCAACCTGAGCAATAGCTGTATTGCATCCAGCTTTGGACTGAGAAGTAGCAGGTCACATCCATGCCACATGTGCTAGATAATGATTCTCCCCGACGTCCACTACTTCCTCTTGACCCTCAACAACATCATTGTTGCTGACTGCTTCAGCATCATTGACTAATAGCAGACTGGACCAACTGTATGATGGCTACAGAGGTCAGCGATAGCCTCACTTCATGACGCTATAAAGAGTAAAACCTGGAAAAATGGAAGCTCAGCATAACACATCTCGGACAGAACAGATGCTGAATTATTGTTTCTGCCAGTGTACCCGACATCTACTTCAGCAAATTGATTGCAGTATGCTCAATCTACAAATTGTACTGTAGTAGCACAAAATACTCACTTGGAAAATACTCTTTTTACTGGGGTAAACACTGAGAAGGGCTGGAGAAGCCATATCATGCAACATCATCACTTTTAACTCATACCCATTCTAATGTAAACACAAATCTCTGTTCCTTAATAATTATTAAGACAGGTCTACATGTTGTAATTCTCTGTCTAGCACCATTCTCACCTGGTCAGTGATTCAAAGAAAGCCCTGTTTCTGATTTGAATAATTTAAATTGTCTGTTCTAAGTCCTGTGGGTTGATACTATCCAAACTAATTGACATAGGATCACTCAGTCAATAGAGGAGATTAGAGATATTTGTGTCAGGCAAAGAATGGAAGATATGCTTAATGAGTCATTGTGGGCTGGATTTCAGCCCAAGCTAATAGAATTATGTGCTTGATCAGATCATGAGTGGTATGGATCGAGTAAATAGACAAAGTCTTTTTCCTGGGAAGGGGGACTCCAGAACTAGATGACACAGGTTTAGGGTGAGAGAGGAAAGATTTAAAAGGGACCTAAGGAGCAGGTCTTTCATGCAAGGGGTGGTGCGTGTATGGAATGAGCTGCCAGAGGTAGTGATGGAGGCTGGTACAATTACACATTTAAAAGGCATCTGGATGGGTATATGAATAGAAAGGGTTTAGAGCAATATGAACCAAATGCTGGCAAATGGGATTAGATTAATTTAGGATATCTGGTTGGTCTGGACGAGTTGGGACCAAGATCTGTTTCCGTACCGTAACTAGGAATGAGCAATAAATTCTGTCATGCCTCAACGACATGTACTCGGACAAAATTTGTGCTGTCAATCCATGACTTTTGCTATGGGCATTTTAATAGGTCAGTCCCTGGGATGCTGTTCTAAGCTTCTGCCTGAGTAACTGAAATACAGCAAATCTTTTATTAACTGGCTTATGGGACGAGGAGTTGATCAAATATTCTGATTGATCAAAAGGTCACAAAAAATGTAAAATCACATTAAGTAATAGAAAATTAATGCAGAATGTATACATGTCACTGTTATGCTTTATTTACTGCACAAATCACTTAACTAATAACCCAACTTTGCCTTAAATAAAACTTACCAGCAGAGAGCCTTCTAACTACAAAACGTTGCACTATACCTTCAGTACATGTGACAATATAAATCAAATTTTAAAAAAAACGCACGTTCAACTGACTATTCAGACACCATAGAGATTGCAATAATAGAGTAACTTATAATTTTTTCTGTTTTATTGAGAGTGCCAGTTCATCAGGTGCTGGTTAAAACAAAGTATGCAGGAATAGCTCCCACTGGCAGCATAAAGTAGCCCTACTGCATTTTGGCTGATTCTTCTGACTCACTTTGGCTGAGTGATGTTTGCTGAGTATTTTCTCCACAATTTTCCCTAAATAGAGTGTGTGTTCCCAATGCTGGAGATAGAGCGACAATTATAAACATGGCCACCATGATCTGTTTATACATGTACAGATGCACTCAAAATGAAGAATAGGAGGAAAGTTTAGAAATGCATTATGGCTCAAAATTGCATACCACAAATGTATCAAGTGACAGGTGTCAAAACAAATGCTGATAGCTATTAACTTCCTGAGCACAATTATAAAAATAGCAGGACAAAAATAACTGCCCTGAATGAAAATCAGAGCTGGATAAATGGCAGAAAATTTTATAGGATTTATTAAACACAGCAAAAATGATACCAACAAAATTCCAAATGCTGTAAGCACTTTGAAGGTTACTCCCAAGGATTCCTTGCAAATGTACTTGTGTTTCTTTAGCCTTGTTTACACAAAATACTGCTTTGCTGCAGAATGTAAGTTATCAGAAGATAAACTAAATGTGCAGTTTTTAATTAGCGAGTTTTGAGAAGATTGAAGTTTTGGACGTAGGTTTGCTCGCTGAGCTGGAAGGTTCATTTCCAGACGTTTCGTTACCCTACTAGGTAACATCTTCAGTGGGCCTCAGGCGAAGCAATGCTGAAAATTCCTGCTTTATTTTTATATGTTTGGGTTTCTTTGGGTTAGTGATCTTATTTCCTGTAGTGATGTTATTTCCTATGGTGAAGTCACTTCCTGTTCCTTTTCTCAGGGGATGGTAGATGGGATCTAATGCGATGTGTTTGTTGTTAGAGTCCCGGTTGGAATGCCATGCTTCTAGGAATTCTCATGCGTGTCTTTGTTTGGCTTGTCCTAGGATGGATGTGTTGTCCCAGTCGAAGTGGTGTCCTTCCTCATCCGGATGTGAGTTTTTAATTGTTAAGTGGGATGTGAACATCACTGACAAGTCCAGCACCTGTTATCCATTCCCTAATTGTCTTTGAACTGAATATCTTACTCAGTCAGTTTCAGAGGGTAATTAAGAGTCAACTGCATTACTGTGAGTCTGGAGTCACGTGTGGGCCCGACCAGGTCAGGATAGGGATTTCCTTCCCTAAAGAATGTTAGTGAATCAGATGGGCTTTTATGGCAATTGCAGTGGTCACGTGCTTGGCCTTAAGCTAACTTTTGTTTTTCCATATTTTAGTGAATTCAGATTTTATTATCTTCCATGGTGGAATTTGAGCTCATGTCCCCAGTGCATCTATTTTTCCTAAATAACCTGTTCAGCGACATTATTATACACCTCCGGAACAGGTGAAACTTGAACTTGACTATCCTGTGTCATAAGAGTGCCCCCTATTAGCCTGGGTCTAATAATGTACAGGTGATAATCATGGATTTAGATTGGTAAAATGAAGTTTTGTTGATTGAGGTTTTTAGGAGTAAAGGCAGAACTTCAAAACTGAATGACAACTTTTCATGAAAATATGCAAACATATGAATTTAGAGCAGGAGTATATTCTGAAGTGTTCTGACACAGCAGTGAACCCTTCTGTTAATTAAACCAAACACCCAGAAAAGCTCACCCCACCTCATAATCTGTTAAAATATGAGTGACAGAGAACTCCCAAATTCCACTGTTTAAAGAAAATAATATCAATTTATTCATTAAGTCTAAAAGTGACCATTAAACAACTATTTGCAACTCTCAGCCCCCCTTTCTCTTAACTGCTTATTACCCGTCTCCAACTCTATAACAATATACTGTTCCAATAAAACACATGAAAATTACATCAATTTAATTTCAAAACCATACAGCGCCTGTCATCTTTGGTGTCTTTCTTCCGGTTGAAGATCTCCCCGGGCCGTCGTATTTCTTTTAACTGTGCAAATGTTTCATATGAAGAGGTACCTTTGATAGAGGGTGTTTCAATGTCTTGGAACCATCCCTCCATCTAACCATCTCTCTATCACAATGCCTGTCTTTTTATATCCCCCAACATTGGATGCTCTCATTGGTTTGATCTCAGTTAAACAATAAATTCAAACTCAATTTATCCTGGGGCACCATTTAAACTCATTAGTTACATTTGAACTGTTGCCAATACAACAACCAACTCAGGTATTTGTTACATATTTTCAATTTTCCACTACACTCTCACACTGTTCTTGTAAGCTTTCGGTGCGGAACAGCATTTACTCTTTCTTAAAGGTACAGTACACACCTTTAACTTCATAACACAAGATAGAGGACACCCTTAAGTCTCCTCTACATTCAGGAAGAACTTGATTATTCTGATTACTCCACATTCCCACCTATCCCTGATAACATTTCCTCCTTTGCTGATCATGAATTTATCCACTTCTGCATGAAAAATGTTCAAAGGCTCTGCTTCTGCCACCTTCGAGTAAGAGAGCTCCAAATATTTGCACCCATCTGAGAGAAAAAAGTTCTCCTTAACTCTGTCTTAACTGGGTGACCCCATATTTTGAAACAGTGAATATCAAAATAATTATAGATCATCCCATAAGTTGGCACAGTGGCATAATGGTTAGCACTGTTACCTCACAGCACCAGTGACCCAGGTTTGATTCCATGCTTGGGTGAATGTGTGGAGTTTACACATTCTTCCTGTGTCGGTGTTGGCTTCGGCTGGGTGCTGTGGTTTCATCCCACAGTCCAGAGTTGTGCAAGTAAGGTGAATTGGCAATGCTAAATCGCTTATTATGTCTGGGGGTGCGCAGGTTAGGTAGATTAGTCATGGTCAATGTGGGGATGGCATTCAACTAATTAAATTGAATAACTTGCATAAATATTTGTGTAGTCTAATTTTGTCATCACTTTAAAGAGCTGAATAATTCCTTTTCTAAATAATTATTTCTGTTGAATATGTTCACTGTTGAATAAGTGATATCTTACTATGTCACTTTTTTTATTTCTAAAATATTAAATGAAGTATCTTTCCTCCTTACATCACAGATCTATTACAAGTCTTTATATATAATGAAAGTAATATGAGAAGATAATGTGAGATGTCATCTAGGCACCAATACTTCTGAAACTATTTTGTAGCAAATGTCATCTGCTTGAAAGTAATTAAAAACAGCAGCATTCAGTAGGCTGAATGGCCTCCTTCTATGCTGTACTGTACTCTGATTTCATTGCCTTATCATTTCTCTGTGTGATATTATTTAAAGGAAACAGACTACTTTATCAAGTGTTCGATGTACTAGTTTGGTCTCCTTACTTAAGATGAGACATAATTGCATCTGAACAAGAACGGAAAAGTTTCAATTGGTTAGTTGATAGGATGAGAGGTTTATCTTTTGGCGAAAGATTTAGCAGATTGGGTCTAGACTTATTGGAATTTGGAAGAATAGGAGGTGATCTTATTGAAGCATACACAATTCATGGAAATCGTGGTCAAGAGTATAGTGCTGGAAAGGCACAGCAGGTCAGGCAGCATCTGAGGAGCAGGAGAATTGATGTTTCGGGCATAAGCCCTTCATCAGGAATTCTTCCTGATGCAAGGCTTCTGCCCAAAGCGTCAATTCTCCTGTTCCTCGGATGCTGCCTGACCTGTGCTTTTCCAGTACTACACTCTCGACTCTGATCTCCAGCATCTGCAATCCTCATTTTCTCCACAATACGTAGAAAGGTTGATGTAGATGCTAGATGGATGTTTTCTCTCACACGTTAGCCAAGAACGAGGGGGTACGGTTTCAAGTTAAGATAGAGGGAGGAATTCCATTTCTCAGATGATTATTAAAGTTTAGAATTCTTTTCCTCAGAATAGTGGATGCTGAATCATTGAATTTATTCAAGGTTGAATTGGATTGATTTTTGATCGATAATGGAGTCATTGGTTGTGGGTATCTGGGAGACCAGGTAACTTTCTTTTTATCCACCAACAAAAAAGGGAAATGAGGAATTGAAATGTATGTGTGTGCCATTTTGGTAAGTGCTATTTAGTAATCTGGGACATAACTGGAGAGTGGCATTCTGTGAGGAGACTTGTGTCTCCAATGACGATTGTTGAATGCCTGAGCATTCATTTAGATACTGAATAGAACCTTGTCTTTATACTTACCACATACTGGGAACAGAGAGCTGCTTTCTGACTGGAGCAAGAAAATAATCAGAGGTCAGTGCCACAACAAGACTTTAGCTTTGGGCCATGAAATTCTGGAATCAGGCAGCCTGGGGTTCTATAACAATGAGATCCATTCTCTTTGTTGGTAGTTGCACAAAAATGTTCAAGTACATCATAATTAACCAATTTATATAAAGAGTAGTGCAGATAGTTGAAAGATTACTTGTTCTGTATTTAGAATTTGTATTGATGTCTTGGATTTTTTCTCTGAGCTTTCACTCGCATTTATTTCAGCCCTTGTCATCAGGGAGAAATGGGAATTCATTTCTTTGCCCGACACTCTTTAACTCTGATAACAGATTTCACCTCTGAGTGATCCTGCCCAGTGACTGGAATATAAAACCTAATTCTTTGCTGTATTCTGCTATAACACAAATACAAGATTATTTAACGTGTCTCCTCAAAGGCTGAAGATTTTTAGCACTGAATTTCACTGAACATTTATTCTTGAAGCCCACAAAATGTTTGTATGTAATTTGTTACTGGAAGAAATGCATATTTAGTGAAAATAGCAAATGCGAGCCCCTTTAAGTAGTAGATGGTATGATCTCAAAGCAAATCACATGATTCTGCATTCTCTGTTGGAGCAGTCGAGCTATTTTTCCTCTTGCTCACTGGCTCTGAATGTGCTGTAGTCAGGCTTTCCTCAGTCTCGCCTTGTTTTTAAATGATGAACGAGAAAAAGTGGGGTGAGCTGCAGGTGCAATCTCAGGTCTCACCTCCTTCAGACACATCACTAATCATGTCTCTGTGCTGCTGTTTGTTTTACAGGGAATGTGGAGGGATAAGGAAGAAATCAGGTAAGCAGTGTTTTCCTAATTATAATACATGTACAGCAGAAATTTATCCATTAAAAGCAATGATACTCAAGATGAATATCCAAAGGAAGCAGCCAATAATGATTGCAGAAAGCCAATGTCCCAGTCAGAAGCTGAGTCCTAAACAGGTGGCAGCACCAGCAGGTGATTGTAAAACTCAAATTTAAAGCCACACACAAAGCTGGACAAAATATTTTTAATGTGTGGTAGCTGGGTAACTAGGAAAGATATTGTATGTGTGGATAGTGATTGAAAAATAATCTTCATATATATGCCTTTTATGAAATATACAAAATGAGATGCAGCAGCATTCCCCTCCCTGAGCTTTATTATAAGTGTGCCATCAAGCCAAATCGTTAATTGCCTCCTTTTTTTATTCTCCAGAATTGACCAGAGTTGAATATTACATCAATGTAATTGTACCAGAAACTGTTCCAGAAGTGCACTGCTCCTTTGGAAGCTTGTCACTAAGATTGGACTGAGTTTGGCCTGCGATTGCATTATATTCCTTTTTGCCCATTTTTGAATCTCATGAGCTGCAACTAATGCTCGTCATTGAGATTTAAGAAAGGCAGTATTAAATTTCTGCATAACTTTGTGACTGTGAGCTTAGGAAACCAAGTCTCCTGTACGTAATTTCATTGGTGAACACTTAGCCTCTCTTTGATTCTTGTTGGCTTTGCTTTAGCTAAACTGACCTATTTTCTCCTCATCAAACCTATCATTAGCACCTATTTTACATCTCAATCTAATCTTTACCACATTGCCTTTTGCTCTGGGCACCCTCAACATCTGTTCTCCTTTTCTTTGTCAACAGCATCAAAACCATCATTTTCTAATCCCTTTCAGTTCAGAAAAATAATCTTTGGAATTGTATTCTGAATGGTGACAGCACCCACTTGATTTGCATACTTCAAGTCACTTTCTGCAAAATAGTAATAAGGGCCTCAGTCATATACTGTTCCATTGATGTGTGTATTCATCAATTTTAATTATTATTCTCGAACCATGCAGTCAGTTGTTTAACAGCAATCCCTCGCATTGCAGAGTTTCAGGTACAACTCCCACCAATCTGTGGTTTCTGTGATGGGTGGTGGGTGAGTGTTGTCAACAGTATGCCACTTCTGTCTTGCTCTTTCCCATTTCCCACTTACTTATGATTAAAATTTTAAGAGCCATGATGCAAGCAGGGAACACTTAAGTCATGAGACCTGCTGCTGGCTGACAATGCTGTGGCTACAGAGGGGGTTTTAATTGAAGCTCCTAGCTAAACATGGGAGCTCTCAATTGGAACAAAAGCTTTACTATGCAACTCCACACCAAAGCAGACAGCACGAAGGTGGAACTGATGTTTGTCAAAATTATATTTCCTACTGTTTCACGTGACATTGATATATTTTATTCATGTATTTTCTCTTTTTTTTGTCTCTGGCTTTGTCAGAGAGCTTAATGGTGCCCAGTGTTGTACTCATCACTCTGTGGACATAGCTGAACTTGCCAGCTTAGCTGGTCCTCTGTTCTATATATTGTAAAGGACATTGTCAAAGCTCAGTTGCAGTGGGGATTGATTGAAACCTAAACAAATAAGTAAATAAAATAAACTCAGCGAGTTTGGGAGTATCTGTGGAGAGAGTAAAATTAAAGTTTGAATCTGATATGACCATGTGTTGTTGGTGAACTCATTATTCTTTGAGGGCTGTGCCAGTCAACTCTGAGGTGGACACACATGTAGACAACATTGACAACGCTTTTTAGACCTCCTCATTGTCTTACCTTGATTGGCTAATCCCACTATTCTTTCCCATCATACCTAAGAGATTAGGTTTTCAGGTCCTTCCCATTTCATTGCTCCTGACCCCTGACCTGACTCTTTGTCCTCCCCAGAATCCTTTTCCATTCTTCCATGTCCCTGAACCAACTCCATACACAACCCTATAGTCCTTACCATTCACTCACCCTTGATGGTTCTAAACCTTTATGCAAGCTCCCAATCTTCTGCCTTATCTTCTTAGTGCAAATTTTTTCTGTGACTACAGTTGGTCACTCTCCCACAATGTAATGACAAAGTGATTCACTCCTGGTGCTTTACCTGTGATTATAGATATAGTCACTGTCCTCAAGCTGTATTTGCAGACACAGCCACTTTCACAGTGTGTTTACAGAATGACTATCCTGGCTGTATTTCTTGCAATTAGATGCTGTTACAGAAACCAAACTGTATTTACAGAGACAGTCATCTCTCTGCCTGTATTTTCTAAATTACAGACACAATCACTCTTCACAAACTGTCTTTTTGTGATCACACAAATGCTATTCATTAGTGTTTGCTCTGGTTTCAAGTACAAGTTCGTCTCTTAATTTTTGGTATTCCACTGTTGGTACAGTATGTATTTCAATCTATTCTTATTTTCTGTTCACCGTACAGCTCATAACTATTGCACACTCAGTATTAAACAGGCTCAGTATATTCAATATATAATTAATGCCAACTAAAAACAAACCCAGTTGAATGACTTCTTTCAAAACATGTCTGAATTGCTCACAATGTTTAAATTAAGGACTCAGCGACAGAAACGTGGATACGTGGATAGAAGAGGGACAGGAATGGTTGTTGGAGGTTCCTGGTTACAGATGTTTCAGTAAGATTAGGGAGGGTGGTAAAAAAGGAGGGGGTGTGGCATTGCTAATTAGAAATGGTATAACGGCTGCAGAAAGGCAGTTCGAGGAGGAGCAGGAAAGGAGCAGTCACCTTTTTGGGTGTTTACTATAGGCACCCCAATAGCAGCAGAGATGTGGAGAAACAGATTGGGAAACAGATTTTGGAAAGGTGCAGAAGCCACAGGGT
>NC_057731.1:42085278-42093762 GCF_004010195.1 Chiloscyllium plagiosum | reverse complement strand
CAATAAGCTTCTATCTGCAATTTGAGAGGGAGAGGGTACAGTCGGAAGTGACAGCATTTCTGTTGAATAAAGGGAATTATGGAGCTATGAGGGAGGAGCTGGCCAAAGTTCAATTGTGCAATACCTTAGCAGGGATGACCGTGGAGGAACAATGGCGGATATTTCTGTGTATAATGCAGAAGTTGCAGGATCAGTTCATTCCTAAAAGGAAGAAAGATCCCAGGAGGAGGCATGGGCGGCCGTGGCTGACGAGGGAAGTTAAGAAACATATAAAGTTAAAAGAGAAAAGGGAGAACATAGCAAAGATAATTAGGAAAACTGAGGACTGGGAAGCTTTTAAAGAGCAACAGAGGATTACTAAGAAGGAAATACGCAGAGGAAAAATGAGATATGAAGGTTAACTGGCCAATAATGAGTGGTGGGGGCATGGAATGCGCTGCCTGTGGTAGTGGTAGAGTCAGAATCTTTGGTGACCTTTAAGCGGCAATTGGATAGGTACATGGATGGGTGCTTAAGCTAGGACAAATGTTCGGCACAACATCGTGGGCCGAAGGGCCTGTTCTGTGCTGTATTGTTCTATGTTCTATGACAGCTAGTAGTGCCATGATCGCATTGTCAATTGAGTGAAATTTAAAGTAGGAATTGCAGCTGAACAGTTTAAATCACAGGATAGGAGCGCAATGAAATATAGGTAAATATTAAGAAATTTGTAGCAGTGTATTTAGATTAGATTCCCTACAGTGTAGAAACAGGTCCTTCAGCCCAACAAGTCCACACCTACCCTCCGAAGAGTAACCCACCTAGACCCATTTCCCTCTGACTAATGCACCACTATGGGCAATTTAGCATGGTCAATTCACCTGGCCTGCACATCTTTGGACTGTGTGAGGAAACCGGAGCACCTGGAGAAAACCCACGCAGAAACAGGGAGAATGTGCAAACTCAACATAGACAGATGTCCGAGGCTGGAATCGAACCTGGGACTCTGGTACTGTGAGGCAGCAGTGCTAACTACTGAGCCACTGTGCCACCCCAAATTTGTAAATTAAGGTCATGATTACTAAATATACAGTGGTACATTTTGATAGAATGGAGAGAATTTTAACGCTCTCTGGAAAATAAGAGTCAGAGGACAGCATCTTTCATTTTAGACCCTAAGCATGATGTGGATGTATTAGAGGTTGACACTTCCATTGCACCTTGGATGGGTTTTCTCGCACAATCACATGCTTTTCAGCTCAATCCGTATGAATGCAGAGGAGTGGTGAATCTTATGGAATGGGTAATCAGGATGTTCTTGGCCCACTGGGATTTTCCAGTGTCAGAGGCTTGGGAGTTATTTTTACAGGGCCCTGGAACTCATTTTTACTTACTGCAAACCTGCAGCATTGTTTGCACCTATGTTGTCTGCTGTCACCCACCCTGGAGATGTCTCAGACCAGTGACTGCCCCAAGGATTAGCAGTGCTTTTTGAAGTTCTGGTCCAGGCCATCTCTAAAAGAAGAGAAATTCTCCTCATCTGGGATGGCAGCAGATAGCACTTCCATCAGAACCAGACCTGCTGGGGTGAGATTGAAGCACATGTCAGTGCCCATATGCTTAATATGAGCATCCAGATTCAATGCAAGAAGACGAACTGTCTTCTGTAATTTTCAAAGGTAAGTGGAATCGTGTTCTCACTGCAAACCCAAACTCAGAGGTGTCTGTCAGTCGATGCCAAATCACAGGTATACCACAGAGGATGATCTATCCATTAGGTTAATGTGAACTGAAAGGCTGTCAACTATTCCCGTTCTATAGGTGTTCTAAAGTTCGCAGACAGTGAGGTTCTACTCACTTGCTGGAGAGGGCTTAGTACCTGCATTGGTATACATGCTCAGAAAGCACTTGTGAATCCATTTCTGTCATACTTATGGAATCCCTACAGTGTGGAAGCAGGCCATTCAGCCCATCGAATCCACACCAAACATTCAAAGAGCATCTGGATCAGTGGTGCTGGAAGAGCACAGCAATTCAGGCAGCATCCGAGGACAGGCAAAAGGGAGAAGGGGAATAGAAATGGAGAGGGGTTGGGTCTGAGGGCGGAGGTGCGGGATGTGGATGAGATGCGTTGGAGGGCATCTTTAACCCGAGAGCATCCCACCCAGATCCTTTCCCGACCCAGATCCATTCCTGACCCTATCCTATCCCTCTAACCCTGCATTTCCTGTGGCTAACTCACCTAGCCTGTACATCCCTGGATACTATGGGCAATTTAGCATGGCTAATCCATCTAACCTGCATATCTTTGGATTGTGGGAGAAACTGGAGCACCTTGAGGAAACCAACACAGACACAGGAAGAACGTGCAAACTTCACATGGATAGTTGCCCGGGATGGCATCAAACCTGGGTCCTTGGTGCTGTGAGGCTGCAGTGCTAACCACTGAGCCACTGTGCAACCTTAATCCTGTTTATTTGCTTGCAGAATAAGATTCCCAAGGCCCAGACCAGGAGAGGGGTTTCAGATCTGCGAATCCTAATCCTATATGAAGAGCAGGCCATAGACCTGGTACAGGAAGGCCATGACTGTTCCTTCACTGATGGGGAGACAGGAGTATCACAAGAAGCCTGATGTCTTTTGTTGTAAGATATACAAGAAGTGCCAGGCATTGGCCAGACTGTGCTTCTTCACCAACTAATTCTTTATCTACTCCACTCCAGGTATTTGCAGCCACCAGGAAAGGAAGAAGCACAAAAGACCTTCTTAGCAGCAGTAGCATCATTATCTCCAAGAATGATGTTCTAACACCTCAAAGTAGGCACCAACACAATGTTTACCTTCTCTATCCATCAACATATGGACATTCACTTCAGTGGATCCACTGGAGTAGGCTTGAGGCATTATCTATGGAGCACATCACTAATACAGGTCCATAACTGGTGGAAGTAGCAACACCTAAGATCTCTGACACTCTGCAGGAGACAAGACAACCTGCTGAGCCCAGTGATAGGAAGGGAAATATCAGGCAGTGATGCCAAAGGCTCTCATTAAACTGAAGCAAAGGAAGCCCATCAAGTTCTGTCAACTGTTATGCTTCTGGCATGCGGGTGCTTGGCTACCTCCATGGAAAGAGTGGTGGTTTCCTTCAAAAGCCAGGTGCAGCATCACTCAACTGCTGCCGGATTTATGTTTAAACCTGGAACTAATTTATATACCTATGTGTGCTCAGCATCATTAGCAAAGTGAGAGAGGGATGACGCATCTCAAACTCATTCTAGGTGCCCTTTCATCTCAAGGAGACAAGGAAATGCCAACAGGCTGTAATGCAAATGTAACCAGTTGCCCCTTGCACCTGCACAAAAACCTGAAAAGCTGATTGTCCTGGCTACCTGACTCACCTCATCCAAATGAAAGTGTATAACTTCGTGAACTTTAATGAAAAATAAACAGTTACTTTGCAGATACATTTATGAGTGGCTAACTACGAAATTCCTCACGAGTCTGCGGCAGCTCCCTGAAACAATCCACTTACATAAAAGTTAGGGTCATTTCTTACCTTCTTGGTGACTGGCATGGGATTGTATCCCAGTTCTTGTGGATACATCGAATCATCCAGCAGCTGACTGATGTAAGATGCAGCATCCCAGGAATCTTGTGATGCCCTCAGCATTGCCTGTCTTTAATTTGCCTCTGGCTGCTTGCTCTGGGAAGTGCTCCTCCATGCTGGATTTCAGCCTATGATTGCTAATGCTTCTGCTTTGGAACTGGTTCCTCCTTAGCTGCAAGTTGAGCAGAAAAATAACATTGCTGGTAGGTATCATTGTGTTGTCAGTTTCAGGCGATCTGTTAAGATAGTAATTTGCAATGTTCCTCACCTGGCCTCCAAATGTTATGATGAGAAGACAGGAAAGTGAAGATAAGTGATTTCAAATCAGATCATTGATTTGTGGAGCAGACTCAATGGTCTGAAGGCCTACTACTGCTGCTATGTCATATGGTTTTAAACGTGGGATTCAGCCCATTGTTCAGCTTTTCTTTCTTTTCAAATCTCTTCCTCTCTATGCCCACCACCAATTTTAATAGCTCCAGTTTCCTTACCCTTTTCATCACAGATAACCAATCCCTCAACACCTGTTTTTGTTAAGAGGAAAGCCTGTGATTTCTGCTTCTTCCCTGAGGTGAGGGAAAAACAGGCCAAACAGCCCTGACTAACACCACCTTCCTCTGCTTTGCTGAACTGAATACATTGAACAATTTCTTTGTTAAGTAAGCTGAATGATTTTCTCCTGCTCTTGATTCATATGTTTGTATTTAATATAAATTACACCTGGCATAGTAGAATTTGAATCTGTGTCCCCAGAATATTTGTCACTATGCCACTGATCTCCAATTAGAAAAATATTGATGCCAACGATTATGTATTACTTTATTATCAGGTATAGTCTACAAAACAATATATTTTATTAAATGTTGTAAATCATTCATTAGGCCTTAGCTATAATATTATCGCCACTCTTTATGAAGACTGTCAAGATCTTTGACAGGATGTAGAGAAAGTTTAGTGTCACAGTTGTGTGGAAAGATTGAATAATCTAGGGCAAAGAAAAGGGGAGATTTATTGAGATAATATAGTTATTTTGCTGTTGTATTGTTAATAGTAAAGGCTAATACTCTGATACCTCCCCTAACCGTTAAATATATACAACTGCCCAGACTGAAATGTTTACCTCCATTCCTTCTTTAGAGAAGATGCCAATAGTCTGCTTTGTGTTTCTTTCGCTATGTTGTTTGTCCTCCTCTCTCTATTCACACTCTTTTCCATGTTCTCTTTTCTGAGTAGTATGGCAGTGATCTAAAACAAGGCTAGGGTGTTGAGCACACAACCCTGTACTCTGGAATGGTGAATGTCCACCCTTTCTCTTATATACACTGACTGCTAGGTTATTACTTTGCCCATTTTGCCTAATTTTTTCCATTTCCTGGTTTTCAATAATGTACTTATTCAAAACTTAAGTTTGTTCCAAGACCAGTGTGCAATCTGACAAAGATTTTATATACATGCATTTGACAGGGGTTTGGTCCAAAAGTATCATAATTACAAACACATTAGGTTGGCCTTAGCGAAGCTTTTTTTTAATTTCCTACACAAATCTGAGCTCAGTTTCTGAAGTATATTATTTGCGTGGCCCTCATTTTATACACAAAGTCCTGCACTTAACTTTAAATCAGCTTAAATCTAATTGGAGCTAAGTGTATTGAAACAGAGTTCAAATTAATTAATTATTTAATGACTTCTATTTAGGACCATAATTAAAATTTTGCTAAAGTTCTCATTAAATCCTGTGGAACAGAGGATGTAGCAGTAACAATGATGCAAGATGAGAATCTGAATTCACCTGAGTTTGAGACAGGGAAAAGAAGACTCTAGCTGTAGTAAGAAAGGTTTAAATTGTTATAACATTTGACGTAAGATGAATAATTATGCCTGATTCCTTGATTTGCACATCTTGATTAAGCATTTTCCAGAAATAGGATGGTAACTTCAGCCATCCTCTGAGCCCACCCTTAGCAGCTGCACAGTTAAAATGCATTGTACAGTATGAATACAAAATCTAAGAGAGAGGCAAAAGTAAACATTGGACTACTGGAAGATGAAGCTGGAGAAATATTAATTGAGAACAAAGAAATGGCAGAGGAACTGAATAGGTACTTTGCATCAGTCTTCACGGTGGAAGACATCAGTAGCATATGAGAACTTCAGTAGAGTCAGGAGGCAGAGGGGAGTGTTGTAGCAATTAGCAAGGACAAGGTGCTGAGGAAGCTGAAAGGTCTGAAGGTGAGTAAATTACCTGGACCAGATGAACTAAACCCCAGGCTTCTGAAGGAAATGCCTGCGGAGATTATGGAGGCATTAGTTGTGATCTTTCAGGAATCACTAGAATCAGGGAGGATCCCAGAGGACTGGAAAATGACTAATGTTAAGACCCCTGTTTAAGAAGGAAGAGAGGCAGAAGATGGGAAATTATAGGCTGGTAGCCTATCCTTGGCCACTGGTAAGATTCTGGAGTCCACTATTAAGAATGAGATCGCGGAGTACTTGGAAATGCATTGTAAAATAGGGCTGAGTCAGCATAGCTCCATCAAGGGTGGTCATGCCTGAAATATATGTTAGAATTCTTTTGACGAGGTAATGAGCAAGTTAGAAAAAGCAGAGCCGGTGGATGTGATCTATTTGGATTTCCAGATGGCCTTTCACAAGATGCCGCACAGAAGTCTATTAAATAAAAGCTCATGGTATTAGGGGTGAGGTACTGATATGGATAGAGGACTGGCTGACTGGCAGAAGGCAGACAATGGGGACAGAAGGCAGACAATGGGGATAAAGGGGTCCTTTTCAGGATAGCAGCTGGTGACTTGTGAGGTTCCACAGGGGTCAGTGTTAGGACCACAACTACTAACATTATATATAAATGATCTGGACGATGGAATTGAGAGTATTGTTGCTACGTTTGCAGATGTCACAAAGATAGGTAGAAGGACAGGTAGCGTTGAGGTACAGAGGCTGCAGAAGGACTTGACAGGTTGGGAGCGTGAGCAAAGAAATAACAGATGGAATACAATGTGGAAAAGCATGAGGTTATTCAGTTTGGTCGGAAGAACTGAGGCATAGACTATTTTCTATATGGAGAAAAGCTTTGGAAATCTGAAGAACAAAGGGACTTCGGATTCCCAGTCCAGTTCTCATAAGGTTAACTTGCAGATTCAATTGGCAGTTAGGAAGGCAAATGTAATGTTAGCTTTCGTATTGAGAGGGTGAGAATATAAGAGCAATGATGTAATGTTGAGGCTGTATAATACTCTGGTCAGATTCCATTTGGAAAAATGTGAGCAGTTTTGAGCCCCATAATCTAAGGAATGATGTGTTGTCGTTGGAGGAGATCCTGAGGAGGTTCACAAGAATGATACCAAGGATGAAGGGCTTATCATATGTGGACTTTGAGTCTGTATTCGATGGTTGAAGGGGGGATCTAATTGAAACTTACAGAATACTGAAAGACCTGAATAGAGTGGAAATGCAGAAGATGCTTCCATCAGTAGGAGAGACTAGGACCTGAGGGCACAGCGTCAGAGTGAAGGGACAACCCTTTAGAACTGAGATAAGGAACACTTTCTTCAGCCAGAGGATAGTGAATCTATGGAACTCATTGCCACAGAACGCTGTAGAGGCCAATTCACTGAGTGTATTTAAAATGTAATTGGTAAGAGCATCAAAGTTACAAGAGGAAGGCAGGAGAATAGGGTTGAAAAACACATCAGCCATGATGGAATGGAAAACAGAGTCACTCTCATTCCATCCCTTCACTGTTCCATCCTCAGTGGAAACAGAACACTATTTTTTTTTTCTAGACCTTCTCTGTAGATGTGTCTTCAGTGCTTGCTACAATAACCAGCTTTAGCCATTGCTCGCAGTTGTACTGCTTGGCCTGCTAAGCTGCCAAGCCCTCTTGAAGGCAGTCTTTTTGCCTTTAAAGACACATAACCCTTGATGGTGCACAATAAACTGCCTGATTAGCTTGCTTAGTTTTGCTGGAGCTTTCAGATGTGGCAGTGGGATTAAATACAACCTGCCACATTTCTCCAATAACCAGTCATCAAAATATCGAGATATGCTGTATGAAAATCATGTAAAACTTTACTAAGAAGCATTTAGGAAAAGTTAGGTAACTGTGATTGGACTTGTTCTAGTTGGCTTCTGTTGAAGTTAATTTTACTTTTATATTTTTAAGTCTACTTTTCCCTGTGTATAATTGGCTTTGATGTGCTTTATGTTACTGTATAGTTTCTGTTTCCGGTAGTTGGCATTGTTATTCTGATTTCTGTTGGTGTTTAAGTCATAACAAGTAGAAAGATGAGGAATGGTGTTCTTTGAAGGCTTTTAAACCACATACATCATTGAAATAATTGAGCAGGAATTTTTGTGGAGGCAACGGATTTGAATGCAGTGACATCTGAGACAGGTCCATTTGCTTGGTAGAAGTGGACCTTAACATAACCTGATGATTTTGTGCAATCTCAACATGTCAGGAAATAACTTCCACTTCAGGAAGCCTGCAGTCTGTGAATACATCAGACAAGTAACAGCCATAGAGATGTACAGCACAGAAACAGACGCTTCAGTCCAATTCGTTCATGCTGACCAGATATCCTAACCCAATCTAGTCCCATTTGCCAGCACTTGGCCCATATCCCACTAAACCCTTCCTTTTCATCTACTCATCCAGATACCTTTTAATTGTTGAAAATGTGTTGCTGGAAAAGCGCAGCAGGTCAGGCAGCATCCAGGGAACAGGAGAATCGACGTTTCGGGCATAAGCCCTTCTTCAGGAATGAGGAAAGTTTGTCCAGCAGGCTAAGATAAAAGGTAGGGAGGAGGGACTGGGGGAGGGGGCGCTGGAAATGCGATAGGTGGAAGGAGGTCAAGGTGAGGGTGATAGGCCGGAG